>NW_026890683.1:0-34280 GCF_015708825.2 Lethenteron reissneri | reverse complement strand
CATCTCTCAGTGTCTGGGATTGAACCCACGACCTCCTGTAGACCAGGCGAGGTAGTCAACATCTCTCAGTGTCTGGGATTGAACCCACGACCTCCTGTAGACCAGGCGAGGTAGTCAACATCTCTCAGTGTCTGGGATTGAACCCACGACCTCCTGTAGACCAGGCGAGGTAGTCAACATCTCTCAGTGTCTGGGATTGAACCCACGACCTCCTGTAGACCAGGCGAGGTAGTCAACATCTCTCAGTGTCTGGGATTGAACCCACGACCTCCTGTAGACCAGGCGAGGTAGTCAACATCTCTCAGTGTCTGGGATTGAACCCACGACCTCCTATAGACCAGGCGAGGGAGTCAACATCTACCAACTACGGAATCTCATTTGGGTCAATTTTTTGCACCTTATACGGTATAAGATTTCTGATATTCCCGCGTTTTTTACATAACCAATAAATGTTTTACTTTATTTATGTAGATCGCTACGAATGCCAATGCGAGTGTTTAGTGTTGATGGCGAGTTTTAGTAATTAGTTGTACGTACGGTAAAACAATTAAAGTTTTTCTCTAAAAAAATAAAATCTCTCTCTCCGCCTTGGAGCCAATCACAGTTGAGTGTCTCGCCTGTCACGTGACGCGTCGGTTTGTTTTCCCGCCAAATTTTCTGGCTCCTCCCCCTCTTCGCTGGCGGCCATTTTAGAGTCGTGTGGGGGACAAGATGGCGGCCTCGACCATGACGGCGATTCGCCAGCGGTCAGTGGCCACCACTATCAATATCACTAACTCACTATCTCTTACACTCTCTCACTCTTGCACACTTATACTGACACTCACTTTGACACACTCTCTCACAATCTCTCTCACTCACTATCTCTCACTCTGACAATCTCACTCTCACACTGACAATCTCACTCTCACAATCTCACACACTCTGACACACTCTCACACACTCACAATCTCACACTCACACATCACAATCTCACACTCACAATCTCACTCACTCTCACTATCTCTCACACTCACACACTCACTCTTACAATCTCAATCACAATCTCTCACTCTGACAATCTCACACTCACTCACAATCACTCTGACAATCTCACACACTCACACACTGACAATCTCACACTCACAATCTCACACACACACAATCTCACATTCTCACACTCACTCACTCTCACACACTCACACTGACACACTCACTCTGACAATCTCACACTCACACTGACAGACAATCTCACACTCACTGACAATCTCACACACTGACAATCTCACACACTGACAATCTCACACACTGACACTCACACTCACTGACAATCTCACACTCACTGACAATCTCACACTCACACACACTGACAATCTCACACTCACACACAGACAATCTCACACTCACACACACTGACAATCTCACACTCACACACACTGACAATCTCACACACACTGACACACTCACACACATGACAATCTCACACTCACACACACTGACAATCTCACACTCACACACACTGACAATCTCACACTCACACACACTGACAATCTCTCACTCCACACACTGACAATCTCACACTCACACACTGACAATCTCACACTCACACACACTGACAATCTCTCACTCACACACACTGACAATCTCTCACTCACACACACTGACAAACTCACACTCACACACACTGACAATCTCACACTCACACACTGACAATCTCACACTCACACACACTGACAATCTCTCACTCACACACACTGACAATCTCACACTCACACACACTGACAATCTCTCACTCACACACACTGACAATCTCACACTCACACACACTGACAATCTCACACTCACTCACTGCCCCAACACAATGAAGGCTGCACATGGGCAGGGCCGGAAAACAAAGTTAAAGAAAAATATATATTTTTACTTTTCTTAATAGCTTTATAATTCTTTAATTAGTAAAAATTATGTCATTTTATTATTAATTATTACAAATTATAATAACACCTTTTTATTGGTTCTTTAGGTAAAGTCACGTAGATGAAAAATATGTTTTTTTTTACAAGGCTAACAAGAAATAAAATTCATCACGAATGAAATTACTTTTCACTTAATCTCTGGAGGTCTATACTCTTTGGTTCTTTAGGTAAAGTCACGTAGATGAAAAAATATAATAAATGTATTTTTACAAGGCTAACAAGAAAAAAAATTCATCATTCACGAATGAAATAACTTTTCTCTTAATATCTGGAGGTCTATACTCTTTAGGTTTCTTTAGGTAAAGTCACGTAGATGAACAAATATAATAAAATGTATTTTTACAAGGCTAACAAGAAATAAATTTCATCATTCACGAATGAAATTACTTTTCTTTAATATCTGGAGGTCTATACTCTTTGGTTCTTTAGGTAAAGTCACGTAGATGAAAATAATATAATAAAATGTATTTTTACAAGGCTAACAAGAAATAAAATTAATCATTCACGAATGAAATTACTTTTCACTTAATCTCTGGAGGTCAATACTCTTTGGTTCTTTAGGTAAAGTCACGTAGATGAAAAAAATATAATAAAAGTATTTTTTACAAGGCTAACAAGAAATAATATTCATTCACGAATGCAATTACTTTATCTCTTAATATCTGGAGGTTTACACTCTTTGGTTCTTTAGGTGAAGTCACGTAGATGAAAAAATATTTAATAAAATGTATTTTTTACAAGGCTAACAAGAAATAATGTTCATCATTCACGAATGAAATAACTTTTCTCTTAATCTGGAGGTTTATACTCTTTGGTTCTTTAGGTAAAGTCACGTAGAAGGGAAATAATAAAATAATTAAAATAAACAATTAAAATTCTCATGACGTTTCGACTGCAACACAAGCTATCATATATTTATAGTATTTTATTATTTCCCTTCTCCGTGACTTTACCGAAAGAACCAAGAATATGAAAATAATTAAGTTACGACGTTTCGGAGGCAACACAAGCTTCTGTCATCAGGTGGGACAACCAGAGCACAATCACTGCCGTGAGCAGAGAGCTCTTAGTGACACGCTCTTATATAGGGTGAGAAGGGGGAGGAGCCAGGGAGGAGGGATGCAGGGGGGGGGGGCTCCCTGCACACGGATGTCTCTGTAGTGCGTGTGTGCATGTTGTAATGTGTAAGGTATATCTGCAGTCGATTTCATGTTGTGTGTAACGTGTAAGGTATTATTCTTTGGTTCTTTCGGTAAAGTCACGTATAAAGATAAAATAAAACTTAAATTAAATACGAGCATACGACGTTTCGATTGCAACACAAGCAATCATCATCAGGTATAAATTAAATAGAAACACAAATCTAGTATACTTAGAAATGTAATGTAATAACAGAGAGTCGGATAACATAACAGTCAACACCCTATCTGGTTGATTACGTTCTTCCTGAGAATGCTAAATTTGAGAGAGAGATTTAATCTCTCTCAACCAGATAGGGTGTTGACTGTTATGTTATCCGACTCTCTGTTATATTACATTACATTTCTAAGTATACTAGATTTGTGTTTCTATTTAATTTATACCTGATGATGATTGCTTGTGTTGCAATCGAAACGTCGTATGCTAGTATTTAATTTAAGTTATTATTTTATCTTTATACGTGACTTTACCGAAAGAACCAAAGAATAATTCCTGCAGTCACGAAAGCTCCAAATTAAGTGTAAGGTATATTTGCAGAGTCGATCGCATGGAGAAGCCCTCGACAGAGCCCCGTGCTAAAAGGCATCAATGCGACCGGTGTGCCTACAGCACGGATCACACTGGACACTTCAAGCTGCATGCGAGAACACACACGGGCGAAAAGCCATTCAAGTGCACCACGTGGGGAAGGCATTTGCTCGTTTACAAACTCTTGAACATCATCAGAGAACACACATGGGGGGAAAGCCATTCAAGTGCGCCATCTGCGAGAAAACATTTGTACATTCATCATATTTTCTAGTTCACCAGAGAACGCACACGGGCGAAAAACCATTCAAGTGCACCACGTGTGGGAAGGCATTTGCTCGTTTACAATATTTAACATATCATCAGAGAACACACACGGGGGAAAAGCCATTCAAGTGCGCCATCTGCGAGAACATTTTATATATCCATCTAATTTTCGAGTTCACCAGAAAACACACACGGGCGAAAAACCATTCAAGTGCACCGTGTGTGGGAAGGCATTTGTCCATTCAAGATATCTTCGAGTTCATCAGAGAACGCACACGGGCGAGAAGCCCTACAAGTGCATCGTGTGGGAAGGCATTTGTCCTTTCAAGATATCTTCGAGTTCATCAGAGAAAGCACACGGGTGAGAAGCCATTCAAGTGCACCGTGTGTGGGAAGGCATTTGTCCAGTCAAGCTCTCTTCGGATTCACAAGAGAACGCACACGGGTGAGAAGCTCTACAAGTGCAGTGTGTGTGGGAAGGCATTTGTACAATCAAGTTATCTTCGAGTTCACGAGAGAACGCACACGGGCGAAAAGCCATTCAAGTGCACCGTGTGTGGAAAGGGTTTATTGCGTCAGGAAACGAAAGAAGCATAGAAGATCCATGAGAGGGTGAAATCTACTTGCGATGGTCAAAGTGCTGCTCCCATGAGTCCATCTCGCATAAAACAAGAACCGGAAGAAAATTACAACTTCGCTACGTGGCCAGGAGTGACGGTGAAGTGTGAAGAAGAGACAACGGTGAAGCGTGAAGGTCAGGGTTCGACTCCAGGTGGCGACCTCCTGGTGGATGGAGTCTGCGTGAAGCAGGAGGATGAGAATCGAGATTGTCGCTGGTGATGACCCCGTCGCTTTTGAAAAAGGGGTCATTTCAGCTTGGTCGGCATTAGCGGGGAAAAATAATGTGTTTAGTAAACTGGAAAATGACTTTGGCCATATTCCAGGGATCCATTTGTGCGCCGTTTTTTTTTTTTTGGGGGGGGACTTATAAATCGCGTAAATATAAGTATATACTGTATACCTGGTGCGGTTTGTAATTGCCCCCTAGGGAGACAAATGCGTTCAGCCGTATTGCTGGCCACCCACCCACTCACTAGTGTATAATGTAACATAGAGACCCATAGGCTCACAAAGAGACCCATAGACTCATAACGCAGACCAATAGATTCATCACGCAGATACCCATAGACTAATCACACATACCCATAGACTCACAAAGAGACCCATAGACTCGTCACGCAGACCAATAGATTCATCACGCAGATACCCATAGACTAATCACACATACACATAGACTCACACGAGACCCATAGACTCACAAAGAGACCCATAGACTCATAACGCAGACCATAGATTCATCATGCAGATACCCATAGACTAATCACACAAATCCATACTCATCATTCAGAGACCCATAGACACACGCAGAGCCATAGACACGTCATACCGAGACCCCTAAACACACAGACCCATAGACTCACACAGAGACCCATAGACTCACAAAGAGACCCATAGACTCATAACGCAGACCAATAGATTCATCACGCAGATATTCATAGACTAATCACACAATCCATAGACTCATCATTTAGAGACCCATAGACTCAAGAGCCATAGACTCGTCATACAGAGACCCATATACTCAGACCCATAGACTCATACAGAGACCCATAGGCTCACCACAGAGACCCATAGACTCATCATTTAGAGACCCATAGACTCATACAGAGACCCATAGACTCACCACAGAGACCATCGACTCGTCACACAGAGACCCATAGATTCACAAACACCCATAGACACAAAGGACCCGTAAACTCATCATACAGAGACCCATAGACTCCCACAGAGACCCATTGTAATTTTCATAATTGCATTGTGAAAATCGAAAGTTTTCAGAAATGTTGATTGTGCAATGTAATGTTAGATGTGTCATTACAAAAACGTGTTTGTTGTGTGTGTTATTATTGTTATTTGAAGTTTTCGTGACTGCAAGAATCCATACTCTTTGGTTCTTTCAGTTAAAGTCACGTTTCGGGCGCAACACATTTTATTTTATACCTACGTGACTACCGAAAGAACCAAAGGAGTATTATTGTTGTGATTTATATTCTTGACTAATATGTATGTTTATGATTATTTTCGATTGTGCACAAAGTGTATCGCGACTTGTTACTGGCTCTCTAGTTGTCTAGGGGTTTGTATTGTCAATCGTGACGACATCGATGAATCTCGCTTCAACATTCAAACGCGGCGTGTCGGGCCCAGCACGCTGCCTGTAGCAGCAGCCTGCACGTGACCCCCCCCCTCTCCCCTGGCCTCTCCACCAAATACAACGTCAAGTCACTGGGCTTAACCAACAACTTTTACAGCCTGTCGCTCGGGCACTCTATCGGTGTGCGACGACTCAAATCTCCACCTGTTCCACGTCTCAGCTCACAACTCTTAGCTCAGTGCAGTACGACTTCTCCAAGTCCTTTATTCTGCAAGTGACTCGAAAATGAAAAAGCGTCGAGGAAAACTTTCAGCGATACTTAAGTCTGCCTCGGCAAGAACTCAACTCTTAACTACTCGGCGCTTTTCTCCCGGCAAAACTCAACTTATGGATGATTGCGAGAACTGTACCTCAATGCACGTGATGAATGACGTCACAAAGCAACCCTTAAAGGGCCTCAATGCACGTGATGAATGACGTCACAAAGCAACCCTTAAAGAGCCTAATTGCACGTGATGAATGACGTCACAAAGCAGCCCTTAAAGAGCCTCAATGCACGTGATGAATGACGTCACAAAGCAGCCCTTAAAGGGCCTCAATGCACGTCATGAATGACGTCACAAAGCAGTCCTTAAAGGGCCTCAATGCACGTGATGAATGACGTCACAAAGCAGTCCTTAAAGAGCCTCAATGCACGTGATGAATGACATCACAAAGCAACCCTTAAAGAGCCTCAATGCACGTGGTGAATGACGTCACAAAGCAGTCCTTAAAGAGCCTCAATGCACGTGATGAATGACGTCACAAAGCAGTGCTTAAAGAGCCTCAATGCACATGATGAATGACGTCACAAAGCAGTCCTTAAAGAGCCTCAATGCACGTGATGAATGACGTCACAAAGCAGTCCTTAAAGGGCCGCATGCAGCTCCGACGCGTCAGGCTGCCAACCCCCTGGGTCTTGTCAATTGCAGCCTGCGGAATTGTAAGTCTTGGTCATGTGACTTACTAACTGTTTACTATATATTTCACCAGGCAAGGCCCACTGAGATAGAGAGGTCTTTTTTTCCGAAAGCGACCTCGCCGAATGAGGTGGCTTGTCACGTGGACTTTTATAGCAGCGGCCAATGCACATGGAGGGGAAAAGCCGGAGGGTGCCGGGAAAAAAATCCACACAACCATGGGGAGAGAGATGCGCAAACTTCAAACATACAGCAGCAGGCGTCTTCAGGGTCGAGATCAAACCCACGACCTCCTGTACACCAGCGAGATAGTCAACATCTGCTAGCCACCATGATGATGAGAGACACTCAAACTCCAAACATACAGCAGCAGGCGTCGTCAGGGTCGAGATCAAACCCACGACCTCCTGTACACCAGGCGAGGTAATCAACATCTGCTAGCCACCATGATGATGAGAGACACTCAAAATCCAAACACAGCAGCAGGCGTCAGGGTCGAGATCAAACACACAACCTCCTGTACACCAGGCAGATAGTCAACATCTGCTAGCCACCATGATGAGAGACACTCAAACTCCAAACATACAGCAGCAGGCGTCGTCAGGGTCGAGATCAAACCCACAACCTCCTGTACACCAGGCGAGATAGTCAACATCTGCTAGCCACCATGATGATGAGAGACACTCAAACTCCAAACATACAGCAGCAGCGTCGTCAGGGTCGAGATCAAACCCACAACCTCCTGTACACCAGGCGAGATAGTCAACATCTGCTAGCCACCATGATAGACACTCAAACTCCAAACATACAGCAGCAGGCGTCGTCAGGGTCGAGATCAAACCCACAACCTCCTGTACACCAGGCGAGGTAATCAACATCTATCCACCGTGGTTCCCCTCCGATGTGGTTATAATCTCGTTGATAAATGAGGAGTCCTGTAATGATCTGCGAGTTCTTCTGAATGGTCACATGGCCTGTCGGTAGCTAGGGACGAGCTTATCGGGTATCTCAATAAAGCTGTCGTATTTTTGGGGAACATCGGGGCCGCCGCTCGCTCCGACAAACGCAACTCCCTCGTGGTCTCTCGACTTCTCAGGCTCGACTCGACAAAATCAACTGGAACTTCGCCTGATGGGGCGGGGGCGAAATGGAGATTGCGCGCTCACCCGGGATGCAAAGCTGCCAAGGGCACCGAATATTCACATCTTGAGAAGGAGCTTCGCGGATGTTGAAGTTATGTTTAATGATAGAATATAGTATTGTCATCGGTATGACGTACCTATGCCAAGTTTGCAGTCGATACGACATTGTGAAGACGGTTAAAAGTGAGTTTCAAGATTTGAGGATACAACAACCGACGGAGTGAGTGACATAAAGCGTGTAAAATGTTTAAAAATATGTTTGGATGTTTTATGATAGAATATCGTGTTGTCATCAGTATGACGTAGATATTTCAAGTTTGCAGTCGATAGCACATTGGGAAGTGGGTAAAATTATGAGTTGGAGAAGACGTTTTTTGGAGGATACAACAGACTGAGTGAGTTACATAAAAGCGTGTAAAATGTTTAAAATAGTTTTGGATGTTTTATGATAGAATATCGTGTTGTCATCAGTATGACGTAGGTATTTCAAGTTTGCAGTCGATAGCACTTTGGGAAGTGGGAAAAATTTGAGTTATTAGAGAAGATGTTTTTTGGAGGAGACAACAGACTGAGTTAGTTAAATAAAAGCGTGTAAAATGTTTAAAAATATGTTTTGGATGTTTTATGATAGAATACCGTGTTGTCAGTATGACGTAGGTATTGCAAGTTTGTAGTCGATAGCACATTGGGAAGTGGGTAAAATTTGAGTTATTAGAGAAGATGTTTTTTGGAGGATACAACAGACTGAGTGAGTTAAATAAAGCGTGTAATAAAAAGAGGATGTCACTCCCCTGTCTGTGTGCTTTTACATCGCACGGGGCGGTGTTCGTGCAATGCGTTTGATGAGTTTGTTTAATGTAATCATCACACCCACCCACCCATTTCATTGCATTATTTATTAACGAGCTTTAATATAATTTCTGCCTTTTGTTCAACCGTCTGAGGTCGCTGGGAAGTGTTAATGGAATTGATTTGAACTGTATCACGGATAGTCATAATCTTTGGGTTTTTTCGGTAAAGTCACGTAGGTAAAAAATTTAATTAATAAAAGTAAAATAAAATAAAATCACGACGGTTCCACCTGAAGACGGAAGCTTGTGTTGCCTCCGAAACGTTGTGATTTTTTTATTACTTTTTTAATTTTTTACCTACGTGACTTTATCGAAAAACCAAAGAATATTAATCCTTGCAGTCAAGAAAGCTTCAAATCTAGAATGTATCACGGATCTTTGCGATTTATTTATTGCTTTATGACCTTTAACAATGAGGCCCCCATTGAGATACAGCACATTCATGTGTGTTGTGTTATTATTGTGATTTGAAGTTTTCGTGACTGCAAGAATCCATACTCTTTGGTTCTTTCGGTAAAGTCACGTGGGGTATAAAATAAAATAAATCGCGACGTTTGGGGCGCAACACATTTTATTTCATACCTACGTGACTACCGAAAGAACCAAAGATATTGTTTTATTATTTGCGATTATGCACAAAGTGTATCGCGACTTGTTACTGGCTCTCTAGTTGTCTAGGGTTTGTATTATCAGTCGTGACGACATCGATGAATCTCGCTTCACACATTCAAACGTAGGTCTACAATCTTGTCGCTGACATCCTTGTAGAGCTCTTTGGTCTTGGCCATGGTGGAGAGTTTGGAATCTGATTGATTGCTTCTGTGAACAGGTGTCTTTTATACAGGTAACAAGCTGAGATTAGGAGCACTCACTTTAAGAGTGTGCTCCTAGGAGACGTGACGTCATCGCACTGAACGGCACACCTGACGTCACGTCCCCATTTTACTCCTCTACACATATAATGAAATTTGATTTAAGTCTGACAACATTGATGTATCACATCGTGATGTGAGTGAAAAGGAATAACACCATTGGGTTTCACAATAGCTTCGTGTCTCTCTGTATGCTGAACGTCTTTCACACCGTACGTAGTCAACCACGCTCATCGCCATGTGTTAGGCTACTAAATACGGGTAAACTCTGGTTATCCGCGTCTCATTTGGGGATTGTTGAGTTTATCCACTTCTAATTTGGGGAAAGTGGCATTGCAACACCAAGCCCTGAACAGAGACGGCTAATTTATTGTCACGCACAGCGATGTCAGTGTACAAATTACTGCAAAAAAACACGGTGATAGAGGAACAGTGGCAACACAAGCCAACAATCTTGTCAGAATTATTAAATTGTACATTTACATGCGATAACAAGTACATGTTCAAAACTTTGTGACGTGTAGGGTTGGAATTCAAGCATACTTTCAAGGTGACACTGCAATGCACATGCTAACAGACGATACAGTTGTTTAAAATGAAAACGTAATTTCAATACTCAAGCATGTTTTTACATTTCGAATTTGTCTCAGAGGAAACATTCTATATCGCGACGGAATCCACGCACACACATTACTAGGAATTGAGTAAAATTGCTTTAGAATTATTACGTACAGAACACAATCATCTCCACACTCGTGCTTAAATGTGGGAGTCACGGCCTTAGGGCTGAAAATAAGATTTCAGAGCTCACGGGAGTGCCATTGTCTGAAAGGCACGGCCATTTTAGAGCCTCGGGGATTCTACCACTGGCCTAGGGGATTTTTTTCGATGTAAAGCTTTCGTGACTGCAGGGATTCATCTTCTTGGTTCTTTCGGTAAAGTCACGTAGAAGGGAAGTTAATAAATATAAAAATAAAACATAATAAATTCTCACGACGTTTTCCCACAACGCAAGCAGCCGTCCTCAGGTGAAAACCAGGTCTGTTGGGAGACAGCGTCTGAATGAAACAGCACACGTGACGCTGTCGCCTCAACAGACCTAGTTTTCACCTGAGGACGGCTGCTTGCGTTGTGGCCGAAACGTCGTGAGAATTGTTTTATTATGTTTTATTTTTTTATTTATTACTTCCCTTCTACGTGACTTTACCGAAAGAACCAAGAAGATAGGGGATTCTTGCGCGGTTTCTGCTCCGATGGCAGCCAACGGTATCGGCCCCCGCTGAGGGTGATCCTACATCACTCCTTGAGGGGGACCCTTCGCCGTCTCTCTCTCTCTCTGGGTTCGGCGCTGCCGTCAGCTCGACCGCGGAGCCTTCAACGGAACCCCACCACCGCCGGCGCGTCGATCGCCGTGCCCGGGGGCTCTGCGCCCGTCAGCGGCGCCGGCTCCTCCGGCGGCCGTCGCCGGTTTTCCAGCGGCGTCCATAAAGTGTGGGAGGCGCTTCCTGGTCGGGTGAGAGGAACGCCTCTGCAGACGCCATGGGCGTCCGGACAGGCTCGACTGCCGTGGGAGTGGAGCGTGACCACCGCCGTAAGTTGGGCGACCCAGTCCGCCCCAGTTCGCCCGAGGCCTCCTCCTGCTCCTCCTCTCACGGCTCTCTCGGACCTGTGGGTGAGTGGGTGGGTGAGTGGATGAGTAAGTGGTGGGTGAGTGGTTGAGTGAGTGGGTGAGTGAGTGGTTGAGTGGGTGAGTAAGTGGGTGGGTGAGTGGTTGAGTGAGTGGGTGAGTAAGTAGGTGGGTGAGTGAGTGGGTGGGTAAGTAAGTGGTTGAGTGAGTGGGTGGGTGAGTGGTTGAGTGAGTGGTTCGGTGAGTGGGTGGGTGAGTAGGTGAGTGGTTGAGTGACTGAGTGATTGAGGGAGTGGGTGAGTGGTTGAGTGGGTGGGTGAGTAAGTGGGTGGTGAGTGGTTTGTGAGTGGGTGAGTGGGTGGGTGAGTGGGTGGTTGAGTGAGTGGGTGACTGGGTGAGTGAGTGGGTGATTGTGGGTGTGTGGGTGACTGGGGGGTGACTGGGTGATTGTGGGTGTGTGTGTGAGTGGGTGAGTGACTGGGTGAGAGAGTGAGTGGGTGGGTGATTGTGGGTGATTCTGGGTGATTGTGGGTGTGAGTGGGTGAGTGACTGGGTGAGTGAGTGTGTGTGAGTGGGTGAGTGACTGGGTGAGTGTGTGTGATTGTGGGTGTGTGTGAGTGGGTGAGTGACTGGGTGAGTGAGTGGGTGATTGTGGGTGTGTGAGTGGGTGAGTGACTGGGTGAGTGTGTGTGTGTGATTTGGGTGTGATGGGTGATTGTGGGTGTGAGGTGGTGTGAGTGGATTTTGTGGGTGGATGAGTGAACCAGAAAATCGACCCCCTCCTACGGGGGGAGGGCGTTCCGACGGCGTCTGCAGACCGCCTCTACCGGTGACGTCACCTGCACACTGGAACATCGGATCATGGCGTAAGGATTTGTACTATACACACTGCACCATAGACTCAACACTGCCCATAGACTCAACACTGCACCATAGACTCAACACTGCCCATATACTCTACACTGCCCATAGACTCAACACTGCCCATAGACTCAACACTACCCACAGACTCACACTGCCCACAGACTCACACTGCCCATAGACTCAACACTACCCACAGACTCAACACTGCCCATAGACTCAACACTACCCATAGACTCAACACTGCCCATAGACTCAACACTGCACCATAGACTCAGCACTGCCCATAGACTCAACACTACCCACAGACTCAACACTGCCCACAGACTCAACACTGCCCACAGACTCAAACTACCGATAGACTCAACTGCCCATAGACTTAACACTGCCCACAGACTCAACACTGCCCATAGACTTAACACTGCCCATAGACTCAACACTGCCCATAGACTTAACACTGCCCACAGACTCAACACTGCCCATAGACTCAACACTGCCCATAGACTCAACACTACCCACAGACTCAACACTGTGCACCATAGACTCAACACTGCCCATAGACTCAACACTGCCCACATACTCAACACTGCACCATAGACTTAACACTGCACCATAGACTTAACACTGCCCACAGACTCAACACTGCACCATAGACTCAACACTGCCCATAGACTCAACTACCCATAGACTCAACACTGCACCATAGACTCGAGACTGCCCATAGACTCAACACTGCCCATAGACTCAACACTGCACCATAGACTCAACAC
The DNA here is from genome assembly GCF_015708825.2 of Lethenteron reissneri. Lineage (NCBI taxonomy): Eukaryota > Metazoa > Chordata > Hyperoartia > Petromyzontiformes > Petromyzontidae > Lethenteron > Lethenteron reissneri. The sequence goes on along the minus strand of NW_026890683.1, from coordinate 21,036 downwards.
TGCCCATAGATTCAGCACTGCACCATAGACTCAACACTACCCATAGACTCAACACTGCCCATAGACTCAACACTGCACCATAGACTCAACACTGCCCATAGACTCAACACTGCACCATAGACTCAGCACTGCCCATAGACTCAACACTACCCACAGACTCAACACTGCCCACAGACTCAACACTGCCCACAGACTCAAAACTACCGATAGACTCAACACTGCCCATAGACTTAACACTGCCCAGACTCAACACTGCCCATAGACTTAACACTGCCCATAGACTCAACACTGCCCATAGACTTAACACTGCCCACAGACTCAACACTGCCCATAGACTCAACACTGCCCATAGACTCAACACTACCCACAGACTCAACACTGTGCACCACGACTCAACACTGCCCATAGACTCAACACTGCCCACAGACTCAACACTGCACCATAGACTTAACACTGTACCATAGACTTAACACTGCCCACAGACTCAACACTGCACCATAGACTCAACACTGCCCATAGACTCAACATACCCATAGACTCAACACTGCACCATAGACTCGAGACTGCCCATAGACTCAACACTGCCCCATAGACTCAACACTGCACCATAGACTCAACACTGCCCATAGATTCAGCACTGCACCATAGACTCAACACTGCCACCCATAGACTCAACACTACCCATAGACTCAACACTGCACCATAGACTCAACACTGCACCATAGACTCAACACTACCCATAGACTCAACATTGCACCATAGACTCAACACTGCCCATAGACTCAACACTGCCCACAGACTCAACACTGCACCATAGACTCAACCTGCCCACAGACTCAACACTGCCCATAGATTCAACACTGCCCATAGACTCAACTGCCCATAGACTCACACTGCCCATAGACTCAACACTGCCCATAGACTCAACACTGCCCATAGACTCAACACTACCCACAGACTCAACACTGCCCATAGACTCAACACTACCCACAGACTCAACACTGCCCATAGACGCAAACTACCCATAGACTCAACACTGCCCATAGACTCAACACTGCCCATAGATTCAACACTGCCCATAGACTCAACACTACCCATAGACTCAACACTGCCCACAGACTCAGCACTGCCCATAGATTCAACACTACCTACAGACTCAACACTGCCCATAGATTCAACACTACCCATAGACTCAACACTGCCCATAGACTCAACACTGCCCATAGACTCAACACTGCCCATAGACTAAACACTGCCCACAGACTCAACACTGCCCATAGACTCAACACTGCCCATAGACTCAACACTGCCCATAGACTCGAGACTGCCCATAGACTCAGCCCCATAGACTCAACACTGCCCATAGACTCAACAATGCCCATAGACTCAACACTACCCACAGACTCAACACTGCCCAGACTCAACACTGCCACAGACTCAAAACTACCGATAGACTCAACACTGCCCATAGACTTAACACTGCCACAGACTCAACACTGCCCATAGACTTAACACTGCCCATAGACTCAACACTGCCCATAGACTTAACACTGCCCACAGACTCAACACTGCCCATAGACTCAACACTGCCCATAGACTCAACACTACCCACAGACTCAACACTGTGCACCATAGACTCAACACTGCCCATAGACTCAACACTGCCCACAGACTCAACACTGCCCATAGACTTAACACTGCACCATAGACTTAACACTGCCCACAGACTCAACACTGCACCATAGACTCAAACTGCCCATAGACCAACACTACCCTAGACTCAACACTGCACCATAGACTCGAGACTGCCCATAGACTCACACTGCCCCATAGACTCAACACTGCACCATAGACTCAACACTGCCCATAGATTCAGCACTGCACCATAGACTCAACACTGCCACCCATAGACTCAACACTACCCATAGACTCAACACTGCACCATAGACTCAACACTGCCCATAGACTCAACACTACCCATAGACTCAACATTGCACCATAGACTCAACAATGCCCATAGACTCAACACTGCCACAGACTCAACACTGCACCATAGACTCAACACTGCCCACAGACTCACACTGCCCATAGATTCAACACTGCCCATACTCAACACTGCCCATAGACTCAACACTGCCCATAGACTCAACACTGCCCATAGACTCAACACTGCCCATAGACTCAACACTACCCACAGACTCAACACTGCCCATAGACTCAACACTACCCACAGACTCAACACTGCCCATAGACTCACACTACCCATAGACTCAACACTGCCCATAGACTCAACACTGCCCATAGATTCAACACTGCCCATAGACTCAACTACCCATAGACTCAACACTGCCCCAGACTCAGCACTGCCCATAGATTCAACACTACCTACAGACTCAACACTGCCCATAGATTCAACACTACCCATAGACTCAACACTGCCCATAGACTCAACACTGCCCATAGACTCAACACTGCCCATAGACTAACACTGCCCACAGACTCAACACTGCCCATAGACTCAACACTGCCCATAGACTCAACACTGCACCATAGACTCGAGACTGCCCATAGACTCAGCCCCATAGACTCACACTGCCCATAGACTCAACAATGCCCATAGACTCAACACTACCCATAGACTTAACACTGCCCATAGACTCAACACTGCCCATAGACTCAGCCCCATAGACTCAACACTACCCATAGACTCAACAATGCCCATAGACTCAACACTACCCATAGACTCAACACTGCCCATAGACTCACACTCCCCATAGACTCAACACTGCCCACAGACTCAACACTGCCCATAGATTCAACACTGCCCATAGACTCAACACTGCCCACAGACTCAACACTGCCCATAGATTCAACACTGCCCATAGATTCAACACTGTGCACCATAGACTCAACACTGCCCATAGACTCAACACTGCCATAGACTCAACACTACCCACAGACTCAACACTGTGCACCATCTCAACACTGCCCATAGACTCAACACTGCCCACAGACTCAACACTGCACCATAGACTTACACACTGCACCTATACTTAACACTGCCCACAGACTCAACACTGCACCATAGACTCAACACTGCCCATAGACTCAACACTACCCATAGACTCAACACTGCACCATAGACTCGAGACTGCCCATAGACTCAACACTGCCCCATAGACTCAACACTGCACCATAGACTCAACACTGCCCATAGATTCACAGCACCATAGACTCAACACTGCCACCCATAGACTCACACTACCCATAGACTCAACACTGCACCATAGACTCAACACTGCCCACAGACTCAACACTGCCCATAGATTCAACACTGCCCATAGACTCAACACTGCCCATAGACTCAACACTGCCCATAGACTCAACACTGCCCATAGACTCAACACTGCCCATAGACTCAACACTACCCACAGACTCAACACTGCCCATAGACTCAACACTACCCACAGACTCAACACTGCCCATAGACTCAACACTACCCATAGACTCAACACTGCCCATAGACTCAACACTGCCCATAGATTCAACACTGCCCATAGACTCAACACTACCCATAGACTCAACACTGCCCACAGACTCAGCACTGCCCATAGATTCAACACTACCTACAGACTCAACACTGCCCATAGATTCAACACTACCCATAGACTCAACACTGCCCATAGACTCAACACTGCCCATAGACTCAACACTGCCCATAGACTAAACACTGCCCACAGACTCAACACTGCCCATAGACTCAACACTGCCCATAGACTCAACACTGCACCATAGACTCGAGACTGCCCATAGACTCAGCCCCATAGACTCAACACTGCCCATAGACTCAACAATGCCCATAGACTCAACACTACCCATAGACTTAACACTGCCCATAGACTCAACACTGCCCATAGACTCAGCCCCATAGACTCAACACTACCCTAGACTCAACAATGCCCATAGACTCAACACTACCCATAGACTCAACACTGCCCATAGACTCAACACTCCCCATAGACTCAACACTGCCCACAGACTCACACTGCCCATAGATTCAACACTGCCCATAGACTCAACACTGCCCACAGACTCAACACTGCACCATAGACTCAACACTGCCCACAGACTCAACACTGCCCATAGATTCAACACTGCCCATAGACTCAACACTGCCCATAGACTCAACACTACCCATAGACTCAACACTGCCACAGACTCAGCACTGCCCATAGATTCAACACTATCCACAGACTCAACACTGCCCATAGATTCAACACTACCCATAGACTCAACACTGCCCATAGACTCAACACTACCCTAGACTCAACACTACCCATAGACTCAACACTGCCCACAGACTCAACACTGCCCATAGATTCAACACTACCCATAGACTCAACTACCCATAGACTCAACTGCCCATAGACTCAACACTGCCCATAGACTCAGCCCCATAGACTCAACACTGCCCATAGACTCAACAATGCCCAGACTCAACACTGCCCATAGACTCAACACTACCATAGACTTAACACTGCCCAGACTCACTGCCCATAGACTCAACACTGCCCCATAGACTCAACACTGCACCATAGACTCAACACTGCCCATAGATTCAGCACTGCACCATAGACTCACACTGCCACCCATAGACTCAACACTACCCATAGACTCAACACTGCACCATAGACTCAACACTGGCCCACAGACTCAACACTGCCCATAGATTCAACACTGCCCATAGACTCAACACTGCCCATAGACTCAACACTGCCCATAGACTCAACACTGCCCATAGACTCAACACTGCCCATAGACTCAACACTACCCACAGACTCAACACTGCCCATAGACTCAACACTACCCACATACTCAACACTGCCCATAGACTCAACACTACCCATAGACTCAACACTGCCCATAGACTCAACACTGCCCATAGATTCAACACTGCCCATAGACTCAACACTACCCATAGACTCAACACTGCCCACAGACTCAGCACTGCCCATAGATTCAACCTAACTACAGACTCAACCGCCCATAGATTCAACACTACCCATAGACTCAACACTGCCCATAGACCAACACTGCCCATAGACTCAACACTGCCCATAGACTAAACACTGCCCACAGACTCAACACTGCCCATAGACTCAACACTGCCCATAGACTCAACACTGCACCATAGACTCGAGACTGCCCATAGACTCAGCCCCATAGACTCAACACTGCCCATAGCTCAACAATGCCCATAGACTCAACACTACCCATAGACTTAACACTGCCCATAGACTCAACACTGCCCATAGACTCAGCCCCATAGACTCAACACTACCCATAGACTCAACAATGCCCATAGACTCAACACTACCCATAGACTCAACACTGCCCATAGACTCAACACTCCCATAGACTCAACACTGCCCACATACTCAACACTGCCCATAGATTCAACACTGCCCATAGACTCAACACTGCCCACAGACTCAACACTGCACCATAGACTCAACACTGCCCACAGACTCAACACTGCCCATAGATTCACACTGCCCATAGACTCAACACTGCCCATAGACTCAACACTACCCATAGACTCAACACTGCCCACAGACTCAGCACTGCCCATAGATTCAACACTATCCACAGACTCAACACTGCCCATAGATTCAACACTACCATAGACTCAACACTGCCCATAGACTCAACACTACCCATAGACTCAACACTACCCATAGACTCAACACTGCCCACAGACTCAACACTGCCCATAGATTCAACACTACCCATAACTCAACACTACCCATAGACTCAACACTGCCCATAGACTCACACTGCCCATAGACTCAGCCCCATAGACTCAACACTGCCCATAGACTCAACAATGCCCAGATCAACACTGCCCATAGACTCAACACTACCCATAGACTTAACACTGCCCACAGACTCAACACTGCCCATAGACTCAACACTGCCCACAGACTCACACTGCACCATAGACTCAACACTGCCCACAGACTCACACTGCCCATAGACTCAACACTACCCATAGATTCAACACTGCCCATAGACTCAACACGGCCCATAGACTCAACACTACCCATAGATTCAACACTGCCCATAGACTCAACACTACCCATAGACTCAACACTGCCCACAGACTCAGCACTGCCCATAGACTCAACACTGCCCATAGACTCAACACTACCCATAGACTCAACACTACCCATAGACTCAACACTGCCCACAGACTCAACACTGCCCATAGATTCACACTACCCATAGACTCAACACTACCCATAGACTCAACACTACCCATAGACTCAACACTGCACCATAGACTCAAGACTGCCCATAGACTCAACACTGCACCATAGACTCAACACTGCACCATAGACTCACACTGCACCATAGACTCAAGACTGCCCATAGACTCAACACTGCACCATAGACTCAAGACTGCCCATAGACTCAACACTGCCCACAGACTCAACACTGCCCATAGATTCAACACTACCATAGACTCAACACTACCCATAGACTCAACACTGCACCATAGACTCACACTACCATAGACTCAACACTACCCATAGACTCAACACTGCACCATAGACTCAACACTGCACCATAGACTCAACACTGCCCACAGACTCAACACTGCCCATAGACTCAAAACTGCACCATAGACTCAACACTGCACCATAGACTCGAGACTGCCCATAGACTCAACACTGCCCATAGACTCAGCCCCATAGACTCAACACTGCCCATAGACTCAACAATGCCCATAGACTCAACAATGCCCATAGACTTAACACTGCCCATAGACTCAACACTGCCCATAGAATCAGCCCCATAGACTCAACACTGCCCATAGACTCAACAATGCCCATAGACTCAACACTACCCTAGACTCAACACTACCCCATAGACTCAACACTGCCCATAGACTCAACACTACCCATAGACTTAACACTGCCCACAGACTCAACACTGCACCATAGACTCAACACTGCCCATAGACTCAACACTGCCCACAGACTCAACACTGCACCATAGACTCAACACTGCCCACGACTCAACACTGCCCATAGATTTAACACTACCCATAGACTCACACTACCCATAGACTCAGCACTGCACCATAGACTCAGCACCGCACCATAGACTCAACACTGCCCATAGACTCAGCCCCATAGACTCACACTGCCCATAGACTCAACAATGCCCATAGACCAGGGGTCGGCAACCTGCGGCTCCGGAGCCGCATGCGGCTCTTTTGAACCTTGACCGCGGCTCCGGGCGGATGCTAGCGAGGGAGGAGGCGCACTGTGACCCTGCTCTGGCGTTGCTGCTGACAGGTCGCCGCTCCGCTCCACACTGCCCCCCGGTGACAGGCAATAACGTTGCCGTTGCTAGGTAACGCAAAACATGGCTGCCTCCATCAGCTCTGCTCCTCATGGCGAATCATTCGCATTCTCTACTGACGAGACTGGTTTAGCAGTATGCTTAATAGTGGTGAGAAATTTGCAAACAACAAAAAGTCGAATATTGCAAGACATTTCCAGAATAAACACACAGCCTTTGCTGAAAAATATCCAGATGGAGATGAGAGACGAAAAGCCATTGCAGAACTTATGAGGAAGTTTAATATGAGCAAAAATAATTTCAAGAAGTGGGTGAAGACTGAAAATTCCACAACATATGCTAGTTTTGTGGCCGCTCAGGAAATAGTCAAGCACGGGAAGCCCTTCACAGATGGATGTATATAAAAGAGCATTCATTAATATTTCGGAACATCTATACATGGAATTCAAAAACAAGAATGAAATTGTGCAGAAATCAAAGACATGCCTCTCTCTGCGAAGACTGTCAAAGACAGAACCCTAAAAATGGCAGAAAACATTAGCAAACAGCAAATTCAAGACATTAATTCAGCTGTGGCGTACTCCATCGCCTGTGATGAGTCCAAAGATGAAGGTGATATTGAACAAATAGCGCTGTTCTGCCGATATGTGAACTCTTTTGGGCCACAGGAAGAACTGATTGAGCTGATACCACTAAAAGACCAAACAAGGGGTGAGGATATCTGTAAGGCTGTCCTGGACTTTTTAAGTGCTAAAAAATAAAACACCAACCACCTGGTCTCAGTGGCTACTGATGGGGCACCGAGCATGAGAGGAGCACAGAAGGGCTTTGTGGCTCTACTGCAGAAGGCGCTGGGTAGAACGCTGCTGTCATTTCATTGCATCCTGCACCAAGAGGCATTGTGTGCTCAAACATTTCCCCCGGAATGCACAAATGATGGATGTGGTCATTCAGATTGTTAATAAGATAATGGCAAAGGGTTTAAACCACCGCCAGTTCCGTTTGCTATTGGATGAGGTGGAAAGCATATATTCTGACCTCTGCTCCACAACAAGGTCCGGTGGCTGTCCAGAGGCGAGGTGCTAAAACGCTTTGTCACATGTTTGGAAGAAGTAAAAACCTTCCTGGGCAGCAAAGCTCACCTTTGCTGAGCTGGAACAGCCAGAGTGGCTGGAAAAATTACATTTTATGGTAGACATGACAGCACATCTCAACACGCTAAATACACCCTTCAGGGGAAAGGAGGCACAGCCCTGCACATGCTGGAGGAGGTTTTGGCATTCGAGCGCAAGTTGACAGTGTTTGTCAAAGATTTACAGAGAAGTACACTGTCTCACTTTCCCTCTTTGAGAGAGTTCAAACAAAGTCATGATACGCTAAATTTGGAATATTTCAAGTCTGCAATCACCACAATGCAAAGTTCGTTTGGGAAACGATTCTGTGAGTTCAGAGAGGAAAAAACGACATTATCCTTCCCTGTCACTCCCCTGGCGATCGATCCATCCCTATTGAATATGACTGCATTTGCAGGTGTAAGTCAACCTGATCTTGAGATGGAACTGGCCGATATAGCCGACAAAGATGTATGGGTGTCCAAGTTCAAATGCTTGACCGCTACTCTTGAGGATGTTGCCCGTCAGAAGGCCATTCTGGCTCAGAATCATAAATGGAGTGATATTGAAAACCTTCCCAAACAGGACAAACTTGTATTCGAAACATGGAATGCCATCCCAACACTTATATAACATGAAAAGTATGCATTTGGAGTCCTGTCGATCTTCGGCTCCACATATGTATGTGAGCAGGTCTTCTCCAACATGAACTATATTAAAACAAACATCGATCACGCCTCACAGATGACAGCTTGCAAGCCTGTTGAAATGAAGGTGACGTCTTACAGCTCTGATGTGCAGACACTGTGCACTGAGGTTCAGGAGCAAAAATCCCATTAACCAGGTAATTTAGCTATTAATTTGCAAAAATATATTTTACATTGTTAAGTGAAAAGTCCTTTTTTTTCAGATTGACAGCTGACTGCACGATCCTGTATATAGCAATAAGGTAAGAAACAATATATGCAGTGTTATTTTGTTTTAAATGTCGCAATGGTTTTGCGGCTCCCAGTTTATTTTTTCCTTCGGAAACGGGTCCAAGTGGCTCTTTATGTCTTAAAGGTTGCAGACCCCTGCCATAGACTCAACAATGCCCATAGACTTAACACTGCCCATAGACTCAACACTGCCCATAGACTCAGCCCCATAGACTCAACACTGCCCATAGACTCAACAATGCCCATAGACTCAACACTACCCATAGACTCAACACTGCCCATAGACTCAACACTGCCCATAGACTCAACACTACCCATAGACTTAACACTGCCCACAGACTCAACTGCACCATAGACTCAACACTGCCCATAGACTCAACACTGCCCACAGACTCAACACTGCACCATAGACTCAACACTGCCCACAGACTCAACACTGCCCATAGATTCAACACTACCCATAGACTCAACACTACCCATAGACTCAGCACTGCACCATAGACTCAGCACCGCACCATAGACTCACACTGCACCATAGACTCAGCACTGCACCATAGACTCAACACTGCACCATAGACTCAACACTGCCCATAGATTCAACACTGCCCATAGACTCAGCATTGCACCATAGACTCAACACTGCACCATAGACTCAGACTGCCCATAGACTCAACACTGCACCATAGACTCAAGACTGCCCATAGACTCAACACTGCACCATAGACTCAACACTGCACCATAGACTCAAGACTGCCCATAGACTCAACACTGCACCATAGACTCAAGACTGCCCATAGACTCAACACTGCACCATAGACTCAACACTGCCCACAGACTCACCCCCGCTTGAGTTGGAGTAGTGGTTGTAGTAGTAATTGACGGGTAGTTGTAGGGTAGCAGTATTTTCGTAGATATAGAGGCGGTAGTATTGATAGCAGTAGTCGTAGTAGCGGTAGTAGTACAGGTAGTAGTTGTAGTACTGGTAGTAGTATTGGTAGTAGTTGTAGTACTGGTAGTAGTACCGGTAGTACTGGTAGTAGTATTGGTAGTAGCTGTAGTATTGGTAGTAGTTGTAGTACTGGTAGTAGTTGTAGTACTGGCAGTAGTACCGTATACTGGTAGTAGTACTGGTAGTAGTTGTAGTACTGGTAGTAGTACTGGTATTAGTACTGGTAGTAGCTGTAGTACTGGCAGTAGTACCGGTAGTACTGGTAGTAGTATTGGTAGTAGCTGTAGTACTGGTAGTAGTGCAGTAGTCGTACTAGCAGTACTACTGGTAGTCTAGTCGTAGTAGACATTGTAGTACTAGTTGTAGTGTTAGTACAAGCGGTACTAGTAGGATCACTACTAGTTTAGTACTACTGCTACTACTAGTGGCACGTGTGGTAGTAGTGGTACGTGTGGTAGTAGTGGTACGTGTGGTAGTAGTGGTAGTAGTGGTACGTGTGGTAGTGGGTACTAGTGGTACGTGTGGTACTAGTGGTACGTTGGTACTAGTGGTAGTAGTGGTACTAGTGGTACTAGTGGTACGTGTGGTACGTGTGGTACTAGTGGTAGTAGTGGTAGTAGTGGTACCTGCGGTAGTAGTGGTAGTAGTGGTAAGTGTGGTAGTTGTGGTACGTGTGGTACTAGTGGTACGTGTGGTACTAGTGGTACGTGTGGTAGTAGTACGTGCGGTAGTAGTGGTACGTGTGGTAGTAGTACGTGCGGTAGTAGTGGTACATGTGGTACTAGTGGTACGTGTGGTACTAGTGGTACGTGCGGTAGTAGTGGTACGTGTGGTAGTAGTGGTACGTGCGGTAGTAGTGGTAGTAGTGGTAAGTGTGGTAGTTGTGGTACTGTGGTACTAGTGGTACGTGTGGTACTAGTGGTACGTGTGGTAGTAGTGGTACGTGTGGTAGTAGTACGTGCGGTAGTAGTGGTACGTGTGGTAGTAGTGGTACGTGTGGTACTAGTGGTACGTGTGGTACTAGTGGTACGTGCAGTACTAGTGGTAGTCGCATCGTCTGTGCCTCGGCTGGAGGCGATTAGTCAACAGCTGCCGACATCACAATAGTTCTCTCAAACACACTGGGGGCTGACGTAGTCACCAATCGGCACCACGTTTCGTCTCCGTGACACAACCTTGCTGGCTGATACCGGGTGGGTGGCGGGGGCTCAACGACACATCCACAACTAACGCGAGATCTGACCCCCCAAAGAGAAGACCTTTATTTGTGAATAACTCGGCGTTAAACTCGCAACAAAACTTAAATGGCGATTTGAAGCTGTGTATAGTAGTGTATAGTGTAGTGTATAGTGTAGTGTATAGTGTAGTATATAGTAGTGTAGTTATACTAGTGTAGTGCATAGTATGTATAGTGTAGTGTATAGTAGTGTAATGCATAGTAGTGCATAGTGTAGTGTATAGTAGTGTATAGTGTAGTGTATAGTAGTATATAGTAGTGTAGTGTATAGTGTAGTGTATAGTGTAGTGTATAGTAGTGTAGTGCATAGTAGTGTATAGTGTAGTGTATAGTAGTGTAGTGTATAGTAGTGTAGTGTCAGTATGTATAATAGTGTAGTGTATAGTGTAGTTTAGCGTAGTGTAGTGTCATGTGTAGTATATAGTGTATAGTGTAGTGTCGTAGTGTATAGTGTAGTGTATAGTAGTGTAATGTACAGTAGTGTATAATAGTGTAGTGTATAGTGTAGTGTAGTTCAGTGTAGTGTAGTGTCATGTGTAGTATAGACCTGGCTATCTCAAATGATACCAGCTTAACAAAGTGGCCGATATCATCATCAACATCATCGCTGATTCACGTGGAAATTTCAAGCGGCAAAATAACGTAAACAAACTAAAACACACGATCGGTGAGGTTTGCACTCACTTTGTGAGGCAAAAGGGGGGCTAATTTCCCTCAAGAAATGCAATAAAATGTACTTTAAACCTTTTTCTTAATATCTAAAATTATCGTGCTGTACAAACCGCCGGCGGGAAAAGGCCGGCGTTGGTGAAATCAAGGGGGCTTTGGTCGCCAAGGGCATCCTGTGCGTAGTGGTTGAGTGGTCTAAGTTGTTAGATTCAGCCTCCAGTCTCTTTGCAGGCGTATATATTTTATTTTAAATAATTTTACATTTTATTCCTAAATCACATACTCTTTGGTTCTTTCGGTAATGTCACGTAGGTAGAAAAAAAAATAATAGATCACAAGTTTCGATCGTAAGACAAGCGGTCGTTCTCGCTTCTGATCAGGGATCTATCCAGCCCACAGGTCCACAAGACTGGCCGCTCGCTCTTACTCTGCAGGTTGAACCTAGGAACTGAGTGTTCCTCTTCACTTCTTCGCTCTTCACCATCACCTCTTCACATTCACCTCGATTCCTTTAAGTGTCAAATCTGGGATTTTCCTTCAGTTCTTGTTTCACGAGGGATGGGCTCACAAGCCAATTTCAGACTCCACTCCTTGCAGATCTTCTGATGCTTATGCGTTTTCTGGTGTAGATGAAGATTTTATGAATGTGCAAACGCCTTCCCGCAAAGTGCACCTGAAGGGTTTCTCTCCGTGTGTGTTCTCTGGTGTCTTACAAGAGTAGATGAATGTGCAAAACGCTTTCCCACACACACTGCACTTGAAGGGTTTCTCTCCCGTGTGTGTTCTCTGGTGTCTTACAAGAGTAGATGAATGTGCAAACGCTTTCCCACACACTGCACTTGAAAGGTTTCTCTCCTGTGTGTGTTCTCGTGTCTTTGAAGATGTTGTGACCGTGCAAACGCCTTACCGCACAGAATGCACTTGAAGGGTTTCTCTCCTGTGTGTGTTCTCTCGTGTCTTTGAAGATGTTGTGACCGTGCAAACGCCTTCCCGCACAGAATGCACTTGAAGGGTTTCTCTCCTGTGTGTTCTCTGGTGTTTTATAAGAGAAGATGACTGTGAAAATGCCTTCCCACACACACTGCTCTTGAAGGGTTTCTCGCCTGTGGTGTTCTGGTGTTTTTAAGACATGACTGTGAAAATGCCTTCCCACACAGTGCACTTGAAGGGTTTCTCTCCTGTGTGTGTTCTCTCGTGTCTTTGAAGATATTGTGACCGTGCAAACGCCTTCCCGCACAGAATGCACCTGCAGGGTTTCTCTCCTGTGTGTTTCTCTGGTGTCTTACAAGAGTAGATGACTGTGAAAATGCCTTCCCACGCAGTGCACTTGAAGGGTTTCTCTCCTGTGTGTTCTTTGTTTTTTTTAAGAACAGATGACAGTGAAAATGCCTTCCCACACACAGTGCACTTGAAGGGTTTCTCCCCTGTGTGTGTTCTCTGGTGGGTCTGAACAACAGATGAATGTGCAAATGCCTTCCCGCAAATTGTGCACCTGAAGGGTTTCACTCCCGTGTGCGTTCTCTGGTGTGTTACAAGAATAATATGACTGTGAAAATTCCCACACACACTGCACTTGAAGGGTTTCTCTCCCGTGTGTGTTCTCTGGTGTCTTTGAAGATGTTGTGACTTTGCAAATGCCTTCCCGCACAGAATGCACCTGCAGGGTTTCTCTCCTGTGTGTTGTTCTCTGATGTTCTTTAAGAGAAGATGACCGTGAAAATGCCTTCCCACGCAGTGCACTTGAAGAGTTTCTCTCCGTGTGTGTTCTCTGATGTCTTACTAGAGCAGATGAATGTGCAAACGCTTTCCCACACACAGTGCACTTGAAGGGTTTCTCTCCTGTGCGAGTTCTCTGGTGCTGTGTCAAATTTCCAGTGCAATCCGTGCTGTATGCACTCTGGTCGCATTGTTGTCTTGCCGTACCGAGCTGTGCTGACTGCCTTTGCTCCATTAGACCAATTCTGCAGAGGAAGCGTCAGAGGAAGCGTCAGCTGCAGACAGATAATAGGAACATCCACACCATCATCAAGTCCGTAACGTGGCACGGAGGAATGCATATACAGTCACATGTGACTTACACGTCTATACTTATTCATATATTCATGATGTAGTGAAACAGTTTCCCAATATTCATCACACGCGCTGTTATTGCACACAAAGAGAGATCAAATGGTCACATATGCCTAGAAGCCCTCGTATCTTAAAATGAATGTTAACCCAAAACTCCGAGCACACAATTTCGGCTGTCTGGCTACAAAAGGAATATTTATAAAGCTAAATTCAGCTGACTAGCAAAGGTGTTAACAATTCTATTTGTGTTATGCAGAAATGCATAAATTCATGTTCAATCGCAACTCAGGTGTGAGTCCAGGCTCAGATGTCCTTGAAGGCTGGGATGAACAGATCCGACTTTCAGCTGTACGTGTGTGCGTGTTCACTTCCTGTTTCCATTCTTACAAAGAGTTCCAGAGGTAAACAAAAATAAACTATTGTTCTGATATAACCTCCGTGTTCAACAGAGTAATAGACTTTACTGCAGACACAAACTTTACACTGTCACACACTGCCATGGGTAAACAGGGGATGGTTTGACCAGAACCATGCCTGGCCACCTTCATCTGATCACCATTAATGATTCCTCACTCCACCAAGTAATTGAGGATCAATCAACATAGCCGAGGCTAACTGGAGTTTGTGTGTCTCTCTCTCTCCGTGGTGATGTTAACTACCTCACCTGGTATGCATGAAGTCGTGGGTTCAAACCCGGCCCTGACGCCAGCTGCTGTATATTTGGAGTTTGCGTGCGTGTCTCTCTCTCCGTGGTCGCGTGGATTTTCCTCGGATTCCCCGGGTTTGCCCTCCACATTTAGAGTGAACATCAGCACGATTTTAGCGTCTTTGACCGATACACATTTCCACACGTATTCTTGGTTCTTTCGGTAAAGTTACGTAGATAGAAAATATCAATATAGATAATAAAATCAAATAAATGCCACTTGTGTTGCAATCGAAACGTCGTGGGTTTTTTTTCTTTATTTACAATTTTCTAATTTTTATTTTATTATCTGTTATTTTTATTTAATTTTCATCTAAGTGACTTCACTGAAAGAACCAAGATATATGAATTCCTGCAGTCACGAAAGTTTCAAGTCAAAACATTCACACACAAGTTCACAAAGCCTCACCGTGCGTTGTGGGCAGGTCGCTTCTGAAAACAAGAGCGGTAGAGCAGCTCAAGCGGGCTTGGCCTGGTAACAAGTACACCCGTAAAAAAACAAAGTTTTTCACTATAAATCCTTTATATGCGTGGCGGCTAGAGTCCTCTCGTCCTCTGGCTTGAGATGGCTGCCACCTATGGGTCAGATGATTGCATGGCACCATTAAGCAATTGGTAATTAAATATAAAAAAATCATAAAAAGTGTAAAAATTTGGAAAAAAAATTTCACGAAAATTAATTGTCACGCACAACGAGTCTGTGTGCAAAATGTCAGCTCGATTGGATCACGGGAAGTGGGTTAAAAAACGACCGAAAGATTTGCACAGTCGTAAGCAAGCAAGCAAGCAAGTGAACTTAATATAAAGGATAAAAAAAAAAGAAAAACTGCATAAATATTTACAGTGAGGGAAATGTTGTATGTGTCGGGATT
Organism: Lethenteron reissneri; assembly: GCF_015708825.2. NCBI lineage: Eukaryota > Metazoa > Chordata > Hyperoartia > Petromyzontiformes > Petromyzontidae > Lethenteron > Lethenteron reissneri. The sequence goes on along the minus strand of NW_026890683.1, from coordinate 5,112 downwards.
ATGAAATTTTGATGAAAATAATAAAAATTAATATTTTCCGAAAAATGTGCAAATCGCATTAATTATGATAGTGTGTGTATTAATAAGCATAAATTATGATAATGCGTGTAATTATATGCATAAATTATGATAATCGTAGTAATTTATGCGGATGCTTGCGGTTGTGTTATTGTGTGCAGTTGTGATAATTAGGCTCAGCTTCGTTTATCCAGAGTTTATCAATCAGGATAACACGATTATCATCGATTAAACGTTTACCGATTATCTTAGTGTGTTTATGATATTTCAGGTCACCAGTTTCAGATCTCATCACAGGATACAGCTATCAATAATAAGACAGTTTTGCATGGACTTGGAAAGAAGCACTCGAACAGTTGGTGTGAAGCAATTTTAATTCTAAACAAGCACGTGACACTCTAGTATGCGAAAGCGAGTATACGTCAATAAATTCATGGGCAATCTTATGCATTAACGAAATTGAATGACTAAAAATACTTCTTCATTGGCGAAATTATGCAGTTAACGAAAATGAATGACCAAAACATTTCTTATTCATGTAACTCGACGGCAGCAACTGCTTTGCACGATCAGTTGATATTGAACGCACCACCTCGAAATGGCAACCCTTTTTGAAACGCAAAGACAGTTTTTCTTTTAAAGTCTTATTCGTGTGCGTGCTGTGTGTGCGTTGTCCCCTCGTAATATTAATTGTGTCGTTAGCTTGTGTGGTGTAGGAGGATACAAACAGCGGCCAGGTGTTCCTCTCGATTGGGCGTGGCCGCCGCAAGCTCCTGCTGCTCCCTCGCTCGGCGTGTCGCTCGGCTTTTGCTCTCTCTCTCTCTCTCCACTGCTCGATGACGAGTTGCACGATGCTGTCCTTGAAGATGCTCGGTCGCTCGTGTCGCTCGGTGTCGCTCGTGTCGCTCGGTGGCGCACGGTGGCGCCCGGTGGCGCACGGTGGCGCCCGGTGGCGCACGGTGGCGCAGGTGGCGCACGGTGGCGCAAGGTGGCGCACGGTGGCGCAAGGTGGCGCACGGTGGCGCAGGGTGGCGCACGGTGTCGCTCGGTGGCGCACGGTGGCGCCCGGTGGCGCACGGTGGCGCAGGGTGGCGCACGGTGGCGCAAGGTGGCGCACGGTGGCGCAAGGTGGCGCACGGTGGCGCAGGGTGGCGCACGGTGGCGCAAGGTGGCGCACGGTGGCGCCCGGTGGCGCACGGTGGCGCAGGGTGGCGCACGGTGGCGCAAGGTGGCGCACGGTGGCGCACGGTGGCGCACGGTGGCGCACGGTGGCGCAAGGTGGCGCACGGTGGCGCAAGGTGGTGCACGGTGGCGCAAGGTGGCGCATGCGCTTTCTTGGTGGCAGCCCCCGGCTTCTCCACTGCTCGATTGATTGTTGAGTCGGCACGATGCTCGCCGTCGCTCTGGAAGTCTTGTGTGTTCACACTGGTCGTTGGTCGGTGTGCCCTCAGGCACACGGCGCATTCGATGGCGCTGTCCTCTCCCTCGCAGCCGTTTGACCAGGCTTCCTCCACTGCTTCGCGCTCTCTGCTTTGCTCGCTTGGTCGACGCTTGGCGATCTCCACCCTTTTACAGGTTGATTGCTTGTCGTCACTAGTCACTCTCTCTGCTCCGTGCTTCCCTTGTTCGTGCAGCGGCCGGCTTCACTCGCACTTAACTTCGTTCTGCGAGAAGCGACTCCGGCTATCGGCATCGGTGTTTCGTGTCCTCACGACGCTCCACCAGCCGGAGCACGGCTGAAACCCAGCCCCGACCCAGGTTGAACTCAGACTTCTGCGACTCGAACGACTCCTCCTCGTTCCATCACTTCTCGAGGCACAACCGCCCCAGCTCTCTTGCGAGCCCCGTCGCAACGCTGCGTCGCAAGCCGAGTTGCGAGACTGAGCGCGACTCGAACAGACTGCTCTCAGACTGTCACTTTAACGATGTCTCGTCGTTCCATCTCTCCTCGAGGCACGACGCGCCTCCGCTCTCTTGCGTGCCCCGTCGCAACGCTGAGCTCGACTCCAACTCGACTGCTCTCAGACTGTCACTTTAACGATGTCTCGTCGTTCCATCTCTCCTCGAGGCACGATCTGCCCGAACTCTCTTGCGAGCCCCGTCGCAACGCTGCGTCGCACGCCGAGTTGCGAGACTGAGCACGACTCAACCCAGACTGCTCGTTCGCTGTGTGCCTGTCTAACTTAAAACGTGACTCCCTTCTCTCTGCATTCCTTGCGAGCGGGCAACCAAAAAAAAAACACAAACAGCGAGAAGAAGCAGACACCGGCGCGATCCCTCCTCGTGACCTTTTCCTAACCCTCCAAGCATTCCTGGGCCATCTGTTTGTGCTGCGGGGAGACAAAGGCGGCCGTGCTTAACTCAAACACGCGAGCATCCACTCCTCTCTCCGCGTCTCTTGCGAGAGAAAACAACCAATGTCAGCACAAACCCCCCCCCTTTGTGACCTTTTACTCCCTCCTTGCTTGTCAGACCCGCTGGAAGACAAAGGTGGTCGAGGAGATGTTTGCAATACATTTATGTGGTCCTGTGTGTTACATTTATTCTTGAATTATTTTTTATGAGTTCCTTCGGTCTTAGTATCGTGGTTATCATTCGTCTATGTTTAATGAATATTCGTAATGCTCCTCGTCACATTATTATTTGGGGCTTCGCCCAGTTTAGTTCTCCGAGATTGGTGTTTTTTCTGAGTAAATTTTTTTATGTCCTGAGGTTAAGTGCACATGCACTTAAGCTTTCTGGAATTCGTACTCTTTAGTTTTTCGGAAGGTCGTGTAGATAGGAAACATATACTTGTAAATAATATGTATGCGGTGAATATAAGGGAATTACTAATAATAAAATTATTGTTTGTTGGTTAATTATCTATGTTAAGTTTCTACTTTTCGGTAAGGAAAACGTTAAGAAAACGCGAGTTTCAACCGTTGTTTGCTCTGCACCTTATCTGTACATCTCCAGATGTCTTTGGGAGGTTAGTCCATACATCTTTTGTCCATCTGGATGTCTATGACCTCTTCGTGACCGAATTCCTATCATTTCAACCGCCCTCCATGTCTCATGGACTCCCGGTGTGCCCGTGAGGAGAAGTGAGCCGTCCTCATTATTAAAAAAATATATATTAGATATATAAAAACAAAAACAAATTTTTCTTAATTATTCTTAATATTAATAACGGAAAACAGGGCATAGATCCAACAGAAAGAAAGAAAGACAAAGAAATGATCAGTCTATAATTTTAATGGTAAGTTTATTTGAACAGTGAGAGACAGAATAACAACTAAAAATAAAAAAAAAACGCATGTCAAAAATGTTATAAATTGATTTGCATTTTAATGACGGAAATAAGTATTTGACCCCCTCTCAATCAGAAAGATTTCTGTCTCCCAGGTGTCTTTTATACAGGTAACGAGTTAAGATTAGGAGCACACTCTTAAAGGGAGTGCTCCTAATCTTAGCTTGTTACCTGTATAAAAGACACCTGTTCACAGAAGCAATCAATCAGATTCCAAACTCTCCACCATGGCTAAGACCAAAGAGCTCTCCAAGGATGTCAGGGACAAGATTGTAGACCCAGTTAAGGCTGGAATGGGCTACAAGACCATCGCCAAGCAGCTCGGTGAGAAGGTGACAACAGTTGGTGAGATTATTCGTAAATGGAAGAACACACAAGAACTGCCAATGTCCCTCGGCTTAGGGCTCCATGCAAGATCTCACCTCGTGGAGTTGCAATGATCATGAGAACGGTGAGGAATCAGCCCAGAACTACACAAGGCAGATGGGACCATAGTCACCAAGAAAACAGTTGGTAACACACTACGCCGTGAAGGATTGAAATCCTGCAGCGCCCGCAAGGTCCCCCTGCTCAAAACACATATACATGCCCGTCTGAAGTTTGCCAATGAACATCTGAATGATTCAGAGGACAACTGGGTGAAAGTGTTGTGGTCAGATGAGACCAAAATGGAGCTCTTTGGCATCAACTCAACTCGCCGTGTTTGGAGGAGGAATGCTGCCTATGACCCCAAGAACACCATCCCCACCATCAAATGGAGGTGGAAACATGTTTTTGGGTGTTTTTTCTGCTAAGGGGACAGGACAACTTCACCGCATCAAAGGGACGATGGACGGGGCCATGTACTGTAAAATCTTGGGTGAGAACCTCCTTCCCTCAGCCAGGGCACTGAAAATGGGTCGTGGATGGGTATTGCAGCATGGCAATGACCCAAAACACACGGCCAAGGCAACAAAGGAGTGGCTCAAGAAGAAGCACATTAAGGTCCTGGAGTGGCCTAGCCAGTCTCCAGACCTTAATCCATAGAAAATCTGTGGAGGGAGCTGAAGGTTCGAGTTGCCAAACGTCAGCCTCGAAACCTTAATGACTTGGAGAAGATCTGCAAAGAGGAGTGGTGGGACAAAATCCCTCCTGAGATGTGTGCAAACCTGGTGGCCAACTACAAGAAACGTCTGACCTCTGTGATTGCCAACAAGGGTTTTGCCACCAAGTACTAAGTCATGTTTTGCAGAGGGGGGTCAAATACTTATTTCCCTCATTAAAATGCAAATCAATTTATAACATTTTTGACGCGTTTTTCTGGATTTTGTTGTTGTTATTCTGTCTCTCACTGTTCAAATAAACCTACCGTTAACATTATATACTGATCATTTCGTTGTCAGTGGGCAAACGTACAAAATCAGCAGGGGATCAAATACTTTTTCCCCTCACTGTAACAAGCTGAGATTAGGAGCACTCCATTTAAGAGTGTGCTCCTAATCTCAGCTCGTTACCTGTATAAAAGACACCTGGGAGCCAGAAATCGTTCTGATTGAGAGGGGGTCAAATACTTATTTCCCTCATTAAAATACAAATCAATTTATAACATTTTTGACGCGTTTTTCTGGATTTGTGTTGTTATTCTGTCTCTCACTGTTCAAATAAACTTACCATTAAAATTGCAGACTGATCAATTCTTTGTCAGTGGGCAAACGTACAAAATCATCAGGTGGATCAAATACTTTATCCCCTCACTGTAACAATAAAACAGAGTTACAAAGTGAAGACAAATAAAACTTAATCAGGCGGGGCAGGAGGCAAGG
>NW_026890682.1:0-74670 GCF_015708825.2 Lethenteron reissneri | reverse complement strand
TCGGGGATTTCGGACGGGATTTCGGACGGGATTTCGGATGGGATTTCGGACTGGATTTCGTACAGGATTTCGTAGGGATGCGTACAGGATTTTGGACGGGATTTCGGACGGGATTTCGGACGGGATTTCGGATGAGATTTCGGACTGGATTTCGTACAGGATTTTGTATGGGATTTCGTACGGGATTTCGGACTGGATTCGGACGGGATTTCGGACGCGATTTCGTACGGGATTTCGGACGGGATTTCAGACGGGATTTCGGACGGGATTTCGTATGGGATTTCGTACGGGATTTCGTACGGGATTTCGTACAGGATTTTGGACGGGATTTCGGACAAGATTTTGTACGGATTTCTTACGGGATTTCGTACTGGATTTCGTACGGGATTTCGGACTGGATTTCGGACGCGATTTCGGACGGGATTTCGGATGGGATTTCGTACGGGATTTCGGAAGGGATTTCGGACTGGTTTTTGGACGGGATTTCGGACGGGATTTAGATATCGGAGGGATTTAGATTTCAGAAGGGATTTCGTATGCGATTTCGTACGGGATTTCGATTCATACGGGATTTCGTACGGGATTTCAAACGGGATTTCGATTTCATACGGGATTTCGATTTCGTACGGGATTTCGTACGGGATTACGATTTTGTACGGGATTCGGACTGGATTTCGTACAGGATTTCGTACGGGATTTCGGAAGGGATTTCGGACTGGTTTTTGGACGGGATTTCGGACGTGATTTAGATTTTGGACGGGATTTAGATTTCGGAAGGGATTTCGTATGGGATTTCGTACGGGATTTCGATTTCGTACGGGATTTCGTACGGGATTTCGTACGGGATTTCGATTTCATACGGGATTTCGATTTCGTACGGGATTTCGTACAGGATTTCGTACGGGATGTCGTACGGGATTTTGGACGGGATTTTGGACGGGATTCGGACGGGATTTCGGACTGGATTTCGTACAGGATTTCGTACGGGATGTCGTACAGGATTTTGGACGGGATTTCGGACGGGATTTCGGAGGATTTCGGATGAGATTTCGGACTGGATTTCGTACAGGATTTTGTATGGGATTTCGTACGAAATTTTGGACTGGATTTCGGACGGGATTTCGGACGGGATTTCGTACGGGATTTCGGACGGGATTTCAGACGGGATTTCGGACGGGATTTCGTATGGATTTCGTACGGGATTTCGTACGGGATTTCGGACGGGGTTTCGGACGGGATTTCGGACGGGATTTCGAACGGGATTTCGTACGGGATGTCGTACAGGATTTTGGACGGGATTTCGGACGGGATTTCGGACGTGATTTTGGATGAGATTTCGGACTGGATTTCGTACAGGATTTCGTACGGGATTTTGGACTGGATTTCGGACGGGATTTCGGACGGGATTTCGTACGGGGTTTCGGACGGGATTTCAGACGGGATTTCGGACGGGATTTCGTATGGGATTTCGTACGGGATTTCGTACTGGATTTCGTACGGGATTTCGGACGGGATTTCGGACAGGATTTCGTACGGGGATTTCGAACGGGATTTCGGACGTGATTTCGATTTCGGACGGGATTTCGTACGGGATTTCGATTTCGTACAGGTTTTCGAACGGATTTCGATTTCGTACGGGATTTCGTACGGGATTTCGATTTCGTACGGGATTTCGACGGGATTTCGTACGGGATTTCGATTTCATACGGGATTTCGATTTCGTACGGGATTTCGTACAGGATTCGTACGGGATGTCGTACGGGATTTTGGACGGGATTTTGGACGGGATTTCGGACGGGATTTCGGACTGGATTTCGGTACAGGATTTCGTACGGGATGTCGTACAGGATTTTGGACGGGATTTCGGACGGGATTTCGGATGGTGATTTCGGATGAGATTCGGACTGGATTTCGTACAGGATTTTGTATGGGATTCGTACGAAATTTGGACTGGATTCGGACGGGATTTCGGACGGGATTTCGTACGGGATTTCGGACGGGATTTCAGACGGGATTTCGGACGGGATTTCCTATGGGATTTCGTACGGGATTTCGTACGGGATTTCGGACGGGATTTCGGACGGGATTTCGGACGGGATTTCGAACGGGATTTCGTACGGGATGTCGTACAGGATTTTGGACGGGATTTCGGACGGGATTTCGGACGTGATTTGGATGAGATTTCGGACTGGATTTCGTACAGGATTTCGTACGGGATTTTGGACTGGATTTCGGATGGGATTTCGGACGGGATTTCGTACGGGATTTCGGACGGGATTTCAGACGGGATTTCGGACGGGATTTCGTATGGGATTTCGTACGGGATTTCGTACTGGATTTCGTACGGGATTTCGGACGGGATTTCGGACGGGATTTCGTACGGGATTTCGAACGGGATTTCGGACGGGATTTCGATTTCGGACGGGATTTCGTACGGGATTTCGATTTCGTACAGGTTTTTCGAACGGGATTTAGATTTCGTACGGGATTTCGTACGGGATTTCGATTTCGTACGGGATGTCGAACGGGATTTTGTAAGGGATTTCGATTTCGTACAGGATTTCGGACGGGATTTCGATTTCAGACGGGATTTTGTACGGGGATTTCGTATGGGATTTCGATTTCCTACGGGATTTCGTACGGGATTTCGATTTAGTACGGGATTTTGTAAGGGATTTCTATTTCGTACGGGATTTCTGATGGGATTTCCGACGGGATTTTGATTTCCTACGGGATTTCGTATGGGATTTTGATTTCGTACGGGATTTCGTATGGGATTTTGTATGGGATTTCGTACAGGATTTCGTACGGATTTCGGACGGGATTTCGGACAGGATTTCAGACGGGATTTCGGACGGGATTTCGGACAGGATTTCGGACGGGATTTCGGACGGGATTTCGTACGGGATTTCAATTTCATACGGGATTTCGATTTCGTACGGGATTTCGTACAGGATTTCGTACGGGATGTCGTACGGGATTTTGGACGGGATTTCGGACGGGATTTCGGACGGGATTTCGGATGGGATTTCGGACTGGATTTCGTACAGGATTTCGTACGGGATGTCGTACAGGATTTGGACGGGATTTCGAACGGGATTTCGGACGGGATTTCGGATGAGATTTCGTACTGGATTTAGAATTGGATTTTGTATGGGATTTCGTACGGGATTTCGGACTGGATTTCGGACTGGATTTCGGACGGGATTTCGGACGGGATTTCGTATGGGATTTCGGACGGGATTTCAGACGGGATTTCGGACGGGATTTCGTATGGGATTTCGTACGGGATTTCGTACGGGATTTCGTACAGGATTTCAGACGGGATTTCGTACGGGATTTCGGACTGGATTTCGGACACGATTTCGGACGGGATTTCGGATGGGATTTCGTACGGGATTTCGTACGGGATTTCGTACGGGATTTCGATTTCGTACGAAATTTCGATTTCGTCCGGGATATCGTATGGGATTTCGATTTTGTACAGGATTTCGGACTGGATTTCGTACAGGATTTCGTACGGGATTTCGGAAGGGATTTCGGACTGGTTTTTGGACGGGATTTCGGACGTGATTTAGATTTTGGACGGGATTTAGATTTCGGAAGGGATTTCGTATGGGATTCGTACGGGATTTCGATTTCGTACGGGATTTCATACGGGATTTCGTACGGGATTTCGATTTCATACGGGATTTCGATTTCGTACGGGATTTCGTACAGGATTTCGTACGGGATGTCGTACGGGATTTCGGACGGGATTTCGGATGGGATTTCGGACTGGATTTCGTACAGGATTTCGTACGGGATTTCGTACAGGATTTTGGACGGGATTTCGGACGGGATTTCGGACTGGATTTCGTACAGGATTTCGTACGGGATGTCGTACAGGATTTTGGACGGGATTTCGGACGGGATTTCGGACGGGATTTCGGATGGGATTTCGGACTGGATTTCGTACAGGATTTCGTACGGGATGTCGTACAGGATTTTGGACGGGATTTCGGACGGGATTTCGGACGGGATTTCGGATGAGATTTCGGACTGGATTTCGAACTGGATTTTGTATGGGATTTCGTACGGGATTTCGGACTGGATTTCGGACGGGATTTCGGACGGGATTTCGTACGGGATTTCGGACGGGATTTCAGACGGGATTTCGGACGGGATTTCGTATGGGATTTCGTACGGGATTTCGTACGGGATTTCGTACAGGATTTTGGACGGGATTTCGGATGGGATTTCGTACGGGATTTCTTACGGGATTTCGTACTGGATTTCGTACGGGATTTCGGACTGGATTTCGGACGCGATTTCGGACGGGATTTCGGATGGGATTTCGTACGGGATTTCGTACGGGATTTCGTACTGGATTTCGTACGGGATTTCGGACGGGATTTCGGACGGGATTTCGGACGGGATTTCGAACGGGATTTCGTACGGGATGTCGTACAGGATTTTGGACGGGATTTCGGACGGGATTTCGGACGGGATTTCGGATGAGATTTCGGACTGGATTTCGTACAGGATTTCGTACGGGATTTTGGACTGGATTTCGGACGGGATTTCGGACGGGATTTCGTACGGGATTTCGGACTGGATTTCGTACAGGATTTTGTATGGGATTTCGTACGAAATTTTGGACTGGATTTCGGACGGGATTTCGGACGGGATTTCGTACGGGATTTTGGACGGGATTTCAGACGGGATTTCGGACGGGATTTCCTATGGGATTTCGTACGGGATTTCGTACGGGATTTCGGACGGGATTTCGGACGGGATTTCGGACGGGATTTCGAACGGGATTTCGTACGGGATGTCGTACAGGATTTTGGACGGGATTTCGGACGGGATTTCGGACGTGATTTTGGATGAGATTTCGGACTGGATTTCGTACAGGATTTCGTACGGGATTTTGGACTGGATTTCGGACGGGATTTCGGACGGGATTTCGTACGGGATTTCGGACGGGATTTCAGACGGGATTTCGGACGGGATTTCGTATGGGATTTCGTACGGGATTTCGTACTGGATTTCGTACGGGATTTCGGACGGGATTTCGGACGGGATTTCGTACGGGATTTCGAACGGGATTTCGGACGGGATTTCGATTTCGGACGGGATTTCGTACGGGATTTCGATTTCGTACAGGTTTTCGAACGGGATTTAGATTTCGTACGGGATTTCGTACGGGATTTCGATTTCGTACGGGATGTCGAACGGGATTTTGTAAGGGATTTCGATTTCGTACAGGATTTCGGACGGGATTTCGATTTCAGACGGGATTTTGTACGGGATTTCGTATGGGATTTCGATTTCCTACGGGATTTCGTACGGGATTTCGATTTAGTACGGGATTTTGTAAGGGATTTCTATTTCGTACGGGATTTCTGATGGGATTTCCGACGGGATTTTGATTTCCTACGGGATTTCGTATGGGATTTTGATTTCGTACGGGATTTCGTATGGGATTTTGTATGGGATTTCGTACAGGATTTCGTACGGGATTTCGGACGGGATTTCGGACAGGATTTCAGACGGGATTTCGGACGGGATTTCGGACAGGATTTCGGACGGGATTTCGGACGGGATTTCGTACGGGATTTCAATTTCATACGGGATTTCGATTTCGTACGGGATTTCGTACAGGATTTCGTACGGGATGTCGTACGGGATTTTGGACGGGATTTCGGACGGGATTTCGGACGGGATTTCGGATGGGATTTCGGACTGGATTTCGTACAGGATTTCGTACGGGATGTCGTACAGGATTTTGGACGGGATTTCGAACGGGATTTCGGACGGGATTTCGGATGAGATTTCGTACTGGATTTAGAATTGGATTTTGTATGGGATTTCGTACGGGATTTCGGACTGGATTTCGGACTGGATTTCGGACGGGATTTCGGACGGGATTTCGTATGGGATTTCGGACGGGATTTCAGACGGGATTTCGGACGGGATTTCGTATGGGATTTCGTACGGGATTTCGTACGGGATTTCGTACAGGATTTCAGACGGGATTTCGTACGGGATTTCGGACTGGATTTCGGACACGATTTCGGACGGGATTTCGGATGGGATTTCGTACGGGATTTCGTACGGGATTTCGTACGGGATTTCGATTTCGTACGAAATTTCGATTTCGTCCGGGATATCGTATGGGATTTCGATTTTGTACAGGATTTCGGACTGGATTTCGTACAGGATTTCGTACGGGATTTCGGAAGGGATTTCGGACTGGTTTTTGGACGGGATTTCGGACGTGATTTAGATTTTGGACGGGATTTAGATTTCGGAAGGGATTTCGTATGGGATTTCGTACGGGATTTCGATTTCGTACGGGATTTCATACGGGATTTCGTACGGGATTTCGATTTCATACGGGATTTCGATTTCGTACGGGATTTCGTACAGGATTTCGTACGGGATGTCGTACGGGATTTCGGACGGGATTTCGGATGGGATTTCGGACTGGATTTCGTACAGGATTTCGTACGGGATTTCGTACAGGATTTTGGACGGGATTTCGGACGGGATTTCGGACTGGATTTCGTACAGGATTTCGTACGGGATGTCGTACAGGATTTTGGACGGGATTTCGGACGGGATTTCGGACGGGATTTCGGATGGGATTTCGGACTGGATTTCGTACAGGATTTCGTACGGGATGTCGTACAGGATTTTGGACGGGATTTCGGACGGGATTTCGGACGGGATTTCGGATGAGATTTCGGACTGGATTTCGAACTGGATTTTGTATGGGATTTCGTACGGGATTTCGGACTGGATTTCGGACGGGATTTCGGACGGGATTTCGTACGGGATTTCGGACGGGATTTCAGACGGGATTTCGGACGGGATTTCGTATGGGATTTCGTACGGGATTTCGTACGGGATTTCGTACAGGATTTTGGACGGGATTTCGGATGGGATTTCGTACGGGATTTCTTACGGGATTTCGTACTGGATTTCGTACGGGATTTCGGACTGGATTTCGGACGCGATTTCGGACGGGATTTCGGATGGGATTTCGTACGGGATTTCGTACGGGATTTCGTACTGGATTTCGTACGGGATTTCGGACGGGATTTCGGACGGGATTTCGGACGGGATTTCGAACGGGATTTCGTACGGGATGTCGTACAGGATTTTGGACGGGATTTCGGACGGGATTTCGGACGGGATTTCGGATGAGATTTCGGACTGGATTTCGTACAGGATTTCGTACGGGATTTTGGACTGGATTTCGGACGGGATTTCGGACGGGATTTCGTACGGGATTTCGGACTGGATTTCGTACAGGATTTTGTATGGGATTTCGTACGGGATTTCGGACGGGATTTCGGACGGGATTTCGTACGGGATTTCGGACGGGATTTCAGACGGGATTTCGGACGGGATTTCGTATGGGATTTCGTACGGGATTTCGTACGGGATTTCGTACAGGATTTCGGACGGGATTTCGGACGGGATTTTGTACGGGATTTCTTACGGGATTTCGTACTGGATTTCGTACGGGATTTCGGACTGGATTTCGGACGCGATTTTGGACGGGATTTCGGATGGGATTTTGTACGGGATTTCGTACGGGATTTCATACGGGATTTCGATTTTGTACGAAATTTCGATTTCGTCCGGGATATCGTATGGGATTTCGATTTTGTACAGGATTTCGGACTGGATTTCGTACAGGATTTCGTACGGGATTTCGGAAGGGATTTCGGACTGGTTTTTGGACGGGATTTCGGACGTGATTTAGATTTTGGACGGGATTTAGATTTCGGAAGGGATTTCGTATGGGATTTCGTACGGGATTTCGATTTCGTACGGGATTTCGTATGGGATTTCGTACGGGATTTCGATTTCGTACGAAATTTCGATTTCGTACGGGATTTCGTAAGGGATTTCGGAAGGGATTTCGGACTGGTTTTTGGAAGGGATTTCGGACGTGATTTAGATTTTGGACGGGATTTAGATTTAGGAAGGGATTTCGTATGGGATTTCGTACGGGATTTCGTACGGGATGTCGTACGGGATTTTGGACGGGATTTCGGACGGGATTTTGGACGGGATTTTGGATGGGATTTCGGACTGGATTTCGTACAGGATTTCGTATGGGATTTCGTACAGGATTTTGGACGGGATTTCGGACTGGATTTCGTACAGGATTTCGTACGGGATGTCGTACAGGATTTTGGACGGGATTTCGTACCGGATTTCGGACGGGATTTCGGACAGGATTTTGTATGGGATTTCGTACGGGATTTCGGACTGGATTTCGGACGGGATTTCGGACGGGATTTCGTACGGGATTTCGGACGGGATTTCAGACGGGATTTCGGACGGGATTTCGTATGGGATTTCGTACAGGATTTCGTACGGGATTTCGTACGGGATTTCGGACGGGATTTCGGACGGGATTTCGTACGGGATTTCTTACGGGATTTCGTACTGGATTTCGTACGGGATTTCGGACTGGATTTCGGACGCGATTTCGTACGGGATTTCGTACAGGATTTCGTACGGGATGTCGTACGGGATTTTGGACGGGATTTCGGACAGGATTTCGGACGGGATTTCGGATGGGATTTCGGACTGGATTTCGTACAGGATTTCGTACGGGATTTCGTACAGAATTTTGGACGGGATTTCGGACGGGATTTCGGACTGGATTTCGTACGGGATGTCGTACAGGATTTTGGACGGGATTTTGGACGGGATTTCGGACGGGATTTCGGATGAGATTTCGGACTGGATTTCGTACAGGATTTTGTATGGGATTTCGTACGAGATTTCGGACTGGATTTCGGACGGGATTTCGGACGTGATTTCGTACGGGATTTCGGACGGGATTTCAGACGGGATTTCGGACGGGATTTCGTATGGGATTTTGTACGGGATTTCGTACGGGATTTCGTACGGGATTTCTTACGGGATTTCGTACTGGATTTCGTACGGGATTTCGGACTGGATTTCGGACGCGATTTCGGACGGGATTTCGGATGGGATTTCGTACGGGATTTCGTACGGGATTTAGTACGGGATTTTGTACGGGATTTCGTACAGGATTTCAGACGGGATTTCGGACGGGATTTCGTACGGGATTTCTTACGGGATTTCGTACTGGATTTCGTACGGGATTTCGGACGGGATTTCGGACGGGATTTCGGACGGGATTTCGAACGGGATTTCGGACGGGATTTCGATTTCGGACGGGATTTCGTACGGGATTTCGATTTCGTACGGGGTTTCGATTTCGTACGGGATTTCGTACGGGATTTCTATTTCGTACGGGATGTCGAACGGGATTTTGTAAGGGATTTCGATTTCGTACAGGATTTCGGACGGGATTTCGATTTCAGACGGGATTTCGTACGGGATTTCGTATGGGATTTCGATTTTCTACGGGATTTCGTACGGGATTTCGATTTCGTACGGGATTTTGTAAGGGATTTCTATTTTGTACGAGATTTCTGACGGGATTTCCGACGGGATTTCGATTTCCTCCGGGATTTTGTACGGGATTTCGATTTTGTACGGGATTTCGTACGGGATTTTGTATGGGATTTCGTACAGGATTTCGTACGGGATTTCGGACGGGATTTCGGACAGGATTTCAGACGGGATTTCGGACGGGATTTCGTACGGGATTTCGATTTCATACGGGATTTCGATTTCGTACGGGATTTCGTACAGGATTTCGTACGGGATGTCGTACGGGATTTTGGACGGGATTTCGGACGGGATTTCGAACGGGATTTCGGATGGGATTTCGGACTGGATTTCGTACAGGATTTCGTACGGGATTTCGTACAGGATTTTGGACGGGATTTTGGACGGGATTTCGGACGGGATTTCGGACTGGATTTCGTACAGGATTTCGTAAGGGATTTCGTACAGGATTTTGGACGGGATTTCGGACGGGATTTCGGACGGGATTTCGGATGAGATTTCGGACTGGATTTCGTACAGGATTTTGTATGGGATTTCGTACGGGATTTCGGACTGGATTTCGGACGGGATTTCGGACGGGATTTCGTATGGGATTTCGTACGGGATTTTGTACGGGATTTTGTACAGGATTTCAGACGGGATTTCGGACGGGATTTCGTACGGGATTTCTTACGGGATTTCGTACTGGATTTCGTACGGGATTTCGGACGGGATTTCGGACAGGATTTCGAACGGGATTTCGGACGGGATTTCGATTTCGGACGGGATTTCATACGGGATTTCGATTTCGTACGGGATTTCTATTTCGTACGGGACGTCGAACGGGATTTTGTAAGGGATTTCGATTTCGTACAGGATTTCTATTTCGTACGGGACGTCGAACGGGATTTCGGACGGGATTTCGATTTCAGACGGGATTTCGTACGGGATTTCGTATGGGATTTCGATTTTCTACGGGATTTCGTACGGGATTTCGATTTCGTACGGGATTTTGTAAGGGATTTCTATTTTGTACGAGATTTCTGACGGGATTTCCGACGGGATTTCGATTTCCTCCGGGATTTCGTACGGGATTTCGATTTTGTACGGGATTTCGTACGGGATTTTGTATGGGATTTCGTACAGGATTTCGTACGGGATTTCGGACGGGATTTCGGACAGGATTTCAGACGGGATTTCGGACGGGATTTCGGACGGGATTTTGGACGGGATTTCGGACGGGATTTCGTACGGGATTTCGATTTCATACGGGATTTCGATTTCGTACAGGATTTCGTACGGGATGTCGTACGGGATTTTGGACGGGATTTCGGACGGGATTTCGGACGGGATTTCGGATGGGATTTCGGACTGGATTTCGTACAGGATTTCGTACGGGATTTCGTACAGAATTTTGGACGGGATTTCGGACGGGATTTCGGACTGGATTTCGTACAGGATTTCGTACGGGATGTCGTACAGGATTTTGGACGGGATTTCGGACGGGATTTCGGACGGGATTTCGGATGAGATTTCGGACTGGATTTCGTACAGGATTTTGTATGGGATTTCGTACGGGATTTCGGACTGGATTTCGTACGGGATTTCGTACGGGATTTCGTACAGGATTTCGGACGGGATTTCGGATGGGATTTCGTACGGGATTTCTTACGGGATTTCGTACTGGATTTCGTACGGGATTTCGGACTGGATTTCGGACGCGATTTCGGACGGGATTTCGGATGGGATTTCGTACGGGATTTCAAACGGGATTTCGATTTCATACGGGATTTCGATTTCGTACGGGATTTCGGACGGGATTACGATTTTGTACGGGATTTCGGACTGGATTTCATACAGGATTTCGTACGGGATTTCGGAAGGGATTTCGGACTGGTTTTTGGACGGGATTTCGGACGTGATTTAGATTTTGGACGGGATTTAGATTTCGTACGGGATTTCGTATGGGATTTCGTACGGGATTTCGATTTCATACGGGATTTCGATTTCGTACGGGATTTCGTACAGGATTTCGTGATGTCGTACGGGATTTTGGACGGGATTTCGGACAGGATTTCGGACGGGATTTCGGATGGGATTTCGGACTGGATTTCGTACAGGATTTTGTACGGGATGTCGTACAGGATTTCGTACGGGATTTCGGACGGGATTTCGGACGGGATTTCGGATGGGATTTCGGACTGGATTTCGTACAGGATTTCGTACGGGATGTCGTACAAGATTTTGGACGGGATTTCGGACGGGATTTCGGACGGGATTTCGGATGAGATTTCGGACTGGATTTCGTACAGGATTTTGTATGGGATTTCGTACGGGATTTCGGACTGGATTTCGGACGGGATTTCGGACGGGATTTCGTACGGGATTTCGGACGGGATTTCAGACGGGATTTCGGACGGGATTTCGTATGGGATTTCGTACGGGATTTCGTACGGGATTTCGTACAGGATTTCGGACGGGATTTCGGACGGGATTTCGGACGTGATTTAGATTTTGGACGGGATTTCGGACAGGATTTCGGACGGGATTTCGGATGGGATTTCGGACTGGATTTCGTACAGGATTTCGTACGGGATTTCGTACAGAATTTTGGACGGGATTTCGGACGGGATTTCGGACTGGATTTCGTACGGGATCTCGTACAGGATTTTGGACGGGATTTTGGACGGGATTTCGGACGGGATTTCGGATGAGATTTCGGACTGGATTTCGTGCAGGATTTTGTATGGGATTTCGTACGAGATTTCGGACTGGATTTCGGACGGGATTTCGGACGGGATTTCGTACGGGATTTCGGACGGGATTTCAGACGGGATTTCGGACGGGATTTCGTATGGGATTTTGTACGGGATTTCGTACGGGATTTCGTACGGGATTTCTTACGGGATTTCGTACTGGATTTCGTACGGGATTTCGGACTGGATTTCGGACGCGATTTCGGACGGGATTTCGGATGGGATTTCGTACGGGATTTCGTACGGGATTTCGTACGGGATTTCGATTTCGTACAAAATTTCGATTTCGTACGGGATTTCGTACGGGATTACGATTTTGTACGGGATTTCGGACTGGATTTCGTACAGGATTTCGTACCGGATTTCGGAAGGGATTTCGGACTGGTTTTTGGACGGGATTTCGGACGTGATTTAGATTTTGGACGGGATTTAGATTTAGGAAGGGATTTCGTATGGGATTTCGTACGGGATTTCGTACGGGATGTCGTACAGGATTTTGGACGGGATTTCGGACGGGATTTCGGACGGGATTTCGGATGGGATTTCGGACTGGATTTCGTACAGGATTTCGTACGGGATTTCGTACAGGATTTCGTATGGGATTTCGGACGGGATTTCAGACGGGATTTCGGACGGGATTTTGTATGGGATTTCGTACGGGATTTCGTACGGGATTTCGTACAGGATTTCGGACGGGATTTCGGACGGGATTTCGTACGGGATTTCTTACGGGATTTCGTACTGGATTTCGTACGGGATTTCGGACTGGATTTCGGACGCGATTTCGGACGGGATTTCGGATGGGATTTCGTACGGGATTTCAAACGGGATTTCGATTTCATACGGGATTTCGATTTCGTACGGGATTTCGGACGGGATTACGATTTTGTACGGGATTTCGGACTGGATTTCGTACAGGATTTCGTACAGGATTTCGGAAGGGATTTCGGACTGGTTTTTGGACGGGATTTCGGACGTGATTTAGATTTTGGACGGGATTTAGATTTCGTACGGGATTTCGTATGGGATTTCGTACGGGATTTCGATTTCATACGGGATTTCGATTTCGTACGGGATTTCGTACAGGATTTCGTGATGTCGTACGGGATTTTGGACGGGATTTCGGACGGGATTTCGGACGGGATTTCGGATGGGATTTCGGACTGGATTTCGTACAGGATTTTGTACGGGATGTCGTACGGGATTTTGGACGGGATTTCGGACGGGATTTCGGACGGGATTTCGGATGAGATTTCGGACTGGATTTCGTACAGGATTTTGTATGGGATTTCGTACGGGATTTCGGACTGGATTTCGGACGGGATTTCGGACGGGATTTCGTACGGGATTTCGGACGGGATTTCAGACGGGATTTCGGACGGGATTTCGTATGGGATTTCGTACGGGATTTCGTACGGGATTTCGTACAGGATTTCGGATGGGATTTCGGATGGGATTTCGGACGTGATTTAGATTTTGGACGGGATTTAGATTTCGGAAGGGATTTCGTATGGGATTTCGTACGGGATTTCGATTTCGTATGGGATTTCGTACGGGATTTCGTACGGGATTTCTTACGGGATTTCGTACTGGATTTCGTACGGGATTTCGGACTGGATTTCGGACGGGATTTTGGACGGGATTTCGTACGGGATTTCTTACGGGATTTCGTACTGGATTTCGTACGGGATTTCGGACTGGATTTCAGACGCGATTTCGGACGGGATTTCGGATGGGATTTCGTACGGGATTTCAAACGGGATTTCGATTTCATACGAAATTTCGATTTTGTACGGGATTTCGGACGGGATTACGATTTTGTACGGGATTTCGGACTGGATTTCGTACAGGATTTCGTACGGGATTTCGGAAGGGATTTCGGACTGGTTTTTGGACGGGATTTCGGACGTGATTTAGATTTTGGACGGGATTTAGATTTCGGAAGGGATTTCGTATGGGATTTCGTACAAGATTTCGATTTCGTACGGGATTTCGTACGGGATTTCGTACGGGATTTCGATTTCATACGGGATTTCGATTTCGTACGGGATTTCGTACAGGATTTCGTACGGGATGTCGTACGGGATTTTGGACGGGATTTCGGACGGGATTTCGGACGGGATTTCGGATGGGATTTCGGACTGGATTTCGTACAGGATTTCGTACGGGATGTCGTACGGGATTTTGGACGGGATTTCGGACGGGATTTCGGACGGGATTTCGGACTGGATTTCGTACAGGATTTCGTACGGGATGTCGTACAGGATTTTGGACGGGATTTCGGACGGGATTTCGGACGGGATTTCGGATGAGATTTCGGACTGGATTTCGTACAGGATTTTGTATGGGATTTCGTACGGGATTTCGGACTGGATTTCGGACGGGATTTCGGACGGGATTTCGTACGGGATTTTGGACGGGATTTCAGACGGGATTTCGGACGGGATTTCGTATGGGATTTCGTACGGGATTTCGTACGGGATTTCGTACAGGATTTCGGACGGGATTTCGGACGGGATTTCGGACGTGATTTAGATTTTGGACGGGATTTAGATTTCGGAAGGGATTTCGTATGGGATTTCGTACGGGATTTCGATTTCGTACGGGATTTCGTACGGGATTTCGTACGGGATTTCGATTTCATACGGGATTTCGATTTCGTACGGGATTTCGTACAGGATTTCGTACGGGATGTCGTACGGGATTTTGGACGGGATTTCGGACGGGATTTCGGACGGGATTTCGGATTGGATTTCGGACTGGATTTCGTACAGGATTTCGTACGGGATTTCGTACAGGATTTTGGACGGGATTTCGGACGGGATTTCGGACTGGATTTCGTACAGGATTTTGTACGGGATGTCGTACAGGATTTTGGACGGGATTTCGGACGAGATTTCGGACGGGATTTCGGATGAGATTTCGGACTGGATTTCGTACAGGATTTTGTATGGGATTTCGTAGGCGATTTCGGACTGGATTTCGGATGGGATTTCGGACGGGATTTCGTATGGGATTTCGGACGGGATTTCAGACGGGATTTCGGACGGGATTTCGTATGGGATTTCGTACGGGATTTCGTACTGGATTTCGTACGGGATTTCGGACGGGATTTCGGACGGGATTTCGGACGGGATTTCGAACGGGATTTCGGACGGGATTTCGATTTCGGACGGGATTTCGTACGGGATTTCGATTTCGTACGGGATTTCGAACGGGATTTCGATTTCGTACGGGATTTCGTACAGGATTTCTATTTCGTACGGGATGTCGAACGGGATTTTGTAAGGGATTTCGATTTCGTACAGGATTTCGGACGGGATTTCGATTTCAGATGGGATTTCGTACGGGATTTCATATGGGATTTCGATTTCTTACGGGATTTCGTACGGGATTTCGATTTCGTACGGGATTTTGTAAGAGATTTCTATTTCGTACGGGATTTCTGACGGGATTTCCGACGGGATTTCGATTTCCTACGGGATTTCGTACGGGATTTCGATTTCGTACGGGATTTCGTATGGGATTTTGTATGGGATTTCGTACAGGATTTCGTACGGGATTTCGGACGGGATTTCGGACAGGATTTCAGACGGGATTTCGGACAGGATTTCGTACGGGATTTCAATTTCATACGGGATTTCAATTTCGTACGGGATTTCGTACAGGATTTCGTACGGGATGTCGTACGGGATTTTGGACGGGATTTCGGACTGGATTTCGGACGGGATTTCGGATGGGATTTCGGACTGGATTTCGTACAGGATTTCGTACGGGATGTCGTACAGGATTTTGGACGGGTTTTCGGACGGGATTTCGGACGGGATTTCGGATGAGATTTCGGACTGGATTTCGTACAGGATTTTGTATGGGATTTCGTACGGGATTTCGGACTGGATTTCGGACGGGATTTCGGACGGGATTTCGGACGGGATTTTGTACGGGATTTCTTACGGGATTTCGTACTGGATTTCGTACGGGATTTCGGACTGGATTTCGGACGCGATTTCGGACGGGATTTCAGATGGGATTTCGTACGGGATTTCATACGGGATTTCGTCCGGGATTTCGATTTCGTACGAAATTTCGATTTCGTCCGGGATATCGTACGGGATTTCGATTTTGTACAGGATTTCGGACTGGATTTCGTACAGGATTTCGTACGGGATTTCGGACTGGTTTTTGGACGGGATTTCGGACGGGATTTAGATATCGGACGGGATTTTGATTTCGGAAGGGATTTCGTATGGGATTTCGTACGGGATTTCGATTTCATACGGGATTTCGTACGGGATTTCAAACGGGATTTCGATTTCATACGGGATTTCGATTTCGTTCGGGATTTCGTACGGGATTACGATTTTGTACGGGATTTCAGACTGGATTTCGTACAGGATTTCGTACGGGATTTCGGAAGGGATTTCGGACTGGTTTTTGGACGGGATTTCGGACGTGATTTAGATTTTGGACGGGATTTAGATTTCGGAAGGGATTTCGTATGGGATTTCGATTTCATACGGGATTTCGATTTCGTACGGGATTTCGTACGGGATTTCGATTTCATACGGGATTTCGATTTCGTACGGGATTTCGTACAGGATTTCGTACGGGATGTCTTACGGGATTTTGGACGGGATTTCGGACGGGATTTCGGACGGGATTTCGGATTGGATTTCGGACTGGATTTCGTACAGGATTTCGTACGGGATTTCGTACAGGATTTTGGACGGGATTTCGGACGGGATTTCGGACTGGATTTCGTACAGGATTTTGTACGGGATGTCGTACAGGATTTTGGACGGGATTTCGGACGAGATTTCGGACGGGATTTCGGATGAGATTTCGGACTGGATTTCGTACAGGATTTTGTATGGGATTTCGTAGGCGATTTCGGACTGGATTTCGGATGGGATTTCGGACGGGATTTCGTATGGGATTTCGGACGGGATTTCAGACGGGATTTCGGACGGGATTTCGTATGGGATTTCGTACGGGATTTCGTACTGGATTTCGTACGGGATTTCGGACGGGATTTCGGACGGGATTTCGGACGGGATTTCGAACGGGATTTCGGACGGGATTTCGATTTCGGACGGGATTTCGTACGGGATTTCGATTTCGTACGGGATTTCGAACGGGATTTCGATTTCGTACGGGATTTCGTACAGGATTTCTATTTCGTACGGGATGTCGAACGGGATTTTGTAAGGGATTTCGATTTCGTACAGGATTTCGGACGGGATTTCGATTTCAGATGGGATTTCGTACGGGATTTCATATGGGATTTCGATTTCTTACGGGATTTCGTACGGGATTTCGATTTCGTACGGGATTTTGTAAGAGATTTCTATTTCGTACGGGATTTCTGACGGGATTTCCGACGGGATTTCGATTTCCTACGGGATTTCGTACGGGATTTCGATTTCGTACGGGATTTCGTATGGGATTTTGTATGGGATTTCGTACAGGATTTCGTACGGGATTTCGGACGGGATTTCGGACAGGATTTCAGACGGGATTTCGGACAGGATTTCGTACGGGATTTCAATTTCATACGGGATTTCGATTTCGTACGGGATTTCGTACAGGATTTCGTACGGGATGTCGTACGGGATTTTGGACGGGATTTCGGACTGGATTTCGGACGGGATTTCGGATGGGATTTCGGACTGGATTTCGTACAGGATTTCGTACGGGATGTCGTACAGGATTTTGGACGGGTTTTCGGACGGGATTTCGGACGGGATTTCGGATGAGATTTCGGACTGGATTTCGTACAGGATTTTGTATGGGATTTCGTACGGGATTTCGGACTGGATTTCGGACGGGATTTCGGACGGGATTTCGGACGGGATTTCGTACGGGATTTCTTACGGGATTTCGTACTGGATTTCGTACGGGATTTCGGACTGGATTTCGGACGCGATTTCGGACGGGATTTCAGATGGGATTTCGTACGGGATTTCATACGGGATTTCGTCCGGGATTTCGATTTCGTACGAAATTTCGATTTCGTCCGGGATATCGTACGGGATTTCGATTTTGTACAGGATTTCGGACTGGATTTCGTACAGGATTTCGTACGGGATTTCGGACTGGTTTTTGGACGGGATTTCGGACGGGATTTAGATATCGGACGGGATTTTGATTTCGGAAGGGATTTCGTATGGGATTTCGTACGGGATTTCGATTTCATACGGGATTTCGTACGGGATTTCAAACGGGATTTCGATTTCATACGGGATTTCGATTTCGTTCGGGATTTCGTACGGGATTACGATTTTGTACGGGATTTCAGACTGGATTTCGTACAGGATTTCGTACGGGATTTCGGAAGGGATTTCGGACTGGTTTTTGGACGGGATTTCGGACGTGATTTAGATTTTGGACGGGATTTAGATTTCGGAAGGGATTTCGTATGGGATTTCGATTTCATACGGGATTTCGATTTCGTACGGGATTTCGTACGGGATTTCGTACGGGATTTCGATTTCATACGGGATTTCGATTTCGTACGGGATTTCGTACAGGATTTCGTACGGGATGTCGTACGGGATTTTGGACGGGATTTCGGACGGGATTTCGGACGGGATTTCGGATGGGATTTCGGACTGGATTTTGTACAGGATTTCGTACGGGATTTCGTACAGGATTTCGGACGGGATTTCGGACTGGATTTCGTACAGGATTTCGTACGGGATGTCGTACAGGATTTTGGACGGGATTTCGGACGGGATTTCGGACTGGATTTCGTACAGGATTTCGTACGGGATGTCGTACAGGATTTTGGACGGGATTTCGGACGGGATTTCGGACGGGATTTCGGATGAGATTTCGGACTGGATTTCGTACAGGATTTTGTATGGGATTTCGTACGGGATTTTGGACTGGATTTCGGACGGGATTTCGGACGGGATTTCGTACGGGATTTCGGACGGGATTTCAGACGGGATTTCGGACGGGATTTCGTATGGGATTTCGTACGGGATTTCGTACTGGATTTCGTACGGGATTTCGGACGGGATTTCGGACGGGATTTTGGACGGGATTTCGAACGGGATTTCGGACGGGATTTCGATTTCGGACGGGATTTCGTACGGGATTTCGATTTCGTACGGGATTTCGAACGGGATTTCGATTTCGTACGGGATTTCGTACGGGATTTCGATTTCGTACAGGATTTCGGACGGGATTTCGATTTCAGACGGGATTTCGTACGGGATTTCGTATGGGATTTCGATTTCCTATGGAATTTCGTACGGGATTTCGATTTCGTATGGGATTTTGTAAGGGATTTCTATTTCGTACGGGATTTCTGATGGGATTTCCGACGGGATTTCGATTTCCTACGGGATTTCGTACGGGATTTCGATTTCGTACGGGATTTCGTATGGGATTTTGTATGGGATTTCGTACAGGATTTCGTACGGGATTTCGGATGGGATTTCGGACAGGATTTCAGACGGGATTTCGGACGGGATTTTGGACTGGATTTCGGACGGGATTTCGGACGGGATTTCGTACGGGATTTCAATTTCATACGGGATTTCGATTTCGTCGGGATTTCGTACAGGATTTCGTACGGGATGTCGTACGGGATTTTGGACGGGATTTCGGACGGGATTTCGGACGGGATTTCGGACGGGATTTCGGACTGGATTTCGGACGGGATTTCAGACGGGATTTCGGACGGGATTTCGTATGGGATTTCGTACGGGATTTCGTACCGGATTTCGTACAGGATTTTGGACGGGATTTCGGACAAGATTTCGTACGGGATTTCTTACGGGATTTCGTACTGGATTTCGTACGGGATTTCGGACTGGATTTCGGACGCGATTTCGGACGGGATTTCGGATGGGATTTCGTACGGGATTTCGGAAGGGATTTCGGACTGGTTTTTGGACGGGATTTCGGACGGGATTTAGATATCGGACGGGATTTAGATTTCAGAAGGGATTTCGTATGCGATTTCGTACGGGATTTCGATTTCATACGGGATTTCGTACGGGATTTCAAACGGGATTTCGATTTCATACGGGATTTCGATTTCGTACGGGATTTCGTACGGGATTACGATTTTGTACGGGATTTCGGACTGGATTTCGTACAGGATTTCGTACGGGATTTCGGAAGGGATTTCGGACTGGTTTTTGGACGGGATTTCGGACGTGATTTAGATTTTGGACGGGATTTAGATTTCGGAAGGGATTTCGTATGGGATTTCGTACGGGATTTCGATTTCGTACGGGATTTCGTACGGGATTTCGTACGGGATTTCGTACGGGATTTCGATTTCATACGGGATTTCGATTTCGTACGGGATTTCGTACAGGATTTCGTACGGGATGTCGTACGGGATTTTGGACGGGATTTTGGACGGGATTTCGGACGGGATTTCGGACTGGATTTCGTACAGGATTTCGTACGGGATGTCGTACAGGATTTTGGACGGGATTTCGGACGGGATTTCGGACGGGATTTCGGATGAGATTTCGGACTGGATTTCGTACAGGATTTTGTATGGGATTTCGTACGAAATTTTGGACTGGATTTCGGACGGGATTTCGGACGGGATTTCGTACGGGATTTCGGACGGGATTTCAGACGGGATTTCGGACGGGATTTCGTATGGGATTTCGTACGGGATTTCGGACGGGATTTCGGACGGGATTTCGGACGGGATTTCGGACGGGATTTCGAACGGGATTTCGTACGGGATGTCGTACAGGATTTTGGACGGGATTTCGGACGGGATTTCGGACGTGATTTTGGATGAGATTTCGGACTGGATTTCGTACAGGATTTCGTACGGGATTTTGGACTGGATTTCGGACGGGATTTCGGACGGGATTTCGTACGGGATTTCGGACGGGATTTCAGACGGGATTTCGGACGGGATTTCGTATGGGATTTCGTACGGGATTTCGTACTGGATTTCGTACGGGATTTCGGACGGGATTTCGGACGGGATTTCGTACGGGATTTCGAACGGGATTTCGGACGGGATTTCGATTTCGGACGGGATTTCGTACGGGATTTCGATTTCGTACAGGTTTTCGAACGGGATTTCGATTTCGTACGGGATTTCGTACGGGATTTCGATTTCGTACGGGATGTCGAACGGGATTTTGTAAGGGATTTCGATTTCGTACAGGATTTCGGACGGGATTTCGATTTCAGACGGGATTTTGTACGGGATTTCGTATGGGATTTCGATTTCCTACGGGATTTCGTACGGGATTTCGATTTAGTACGGGATTTTGTAAGGGATTTCTATTTCGTACGGGATTTCTGATGGGATTTCCGACGGGATTTTGATTTCCTACGGGATTTCGTATGGGATTTTGATTTCGTACGGGATTTCGTATGGGATTTTGTATGGGATTTCGTACAGGATTTCGTACGGGATTTCGGACGGGATTTCGGACAGGATTTCAGACGGGATTTCGGACGGGATTTCGGACAGGATTTCGGACGGGATTTCGGACGGGATTTCGTACGGGATTTCAATTTCATACGGGATTTCGATTTCGTACGGGATTTCGTACAGGATTTCGTACGGGATGTCGTACGGGATTTTGGACGGGATTTCGGACGGGATTTCGGACGGGATTTCGGATGGGATTTCGGACTGGATTTCGTACAGGATTTCGTACGGGATGTCGTACAGGATTTTGGACGGGATTTCGAACGGGATTTCGGACGGGATTTCGGATGAGATTTCGTACTGGATTTAGAATTGGATTTTGTATGGGATTTCGTACGGGATTTCGGACTGGATTTCGGACTGGATTTCGGACGGGATTTCGGACGGGATTTCGTATGGGATTTCGGACGGGATTTCAGACGGGATTTCGGACGGGATTTCGTATGGGATTTCGTACGGGATTTCGTACGGGATTTCGTACAGGATTTCGGACGGGATTTCGGACGGGATTTCGTACGGGATTTCTTACGGGATTTCGTACTGGATTTCGTACGGGATTTCGGACTGGATTTCGGACACGATTTCGGACGGGATTTCGGATGGGATTTCGTACGGGATTTCGTACGGGATTTCGTACGGGATTTCGATTTCGTACGAAATTTCGATTTCGTCCGGGATATCGTATGGGATTTCGATTTTGTACAGGATTTCGGACTGGATTTCGTACAGGATTTCGTACGGGATTTCGGAAGGGATTTCGGACTGGTTTTTGGACGGGATTTCGGACGTGATTTAGATTTTGGACGGGATTTAGATTTCGGAAGGGATTTCGTATGGGATTTCGTACGGGATTTCGATTTCGTACGGGATTTCATACGGGATTTCGTACGGGATTTCGATTTCATACGGGATTTCGATTTCGTACGGGATTTCGTACAGGATTTCGTACGGGATGTCGTACGGGATTTCAGACGGGATTTCGGATGGGATTTCGGACTGGATTTCGTACAGGATTTCGTACGGGATTTCGTACAGGATTTTGGACGGGATTTCGGACTGGATTTCGGACTGGATTTCGTACAGGATTTCGTACGGGATGTCGTACAGGATTTTGGACGGGATTTCGGACGGGATTTCGGACGGGATTTCGGATGGGATTTCGGACTGGATTTCGTACAGGATTTCGTACGGGATGTCGTACAGGATTTTGGACGGGATTTCGGACGGGATTTCGGACGGGATTTCGGATGAGATTTCGGACTGGATTTCGAACTGGATTTTGTATGGGATTTCGTACGGGATTTCGGACTGGATTTCGGACGGGATTTCGGACGGGATTTCGTACGGGATTTCGGACGGGATTTCAGACGGGATTTCGGACGGGATTTCGTATGGGATTTCGTACGGGATTTCGTACGGGATTTCGTACAGGATTTTGGACGGGATTTCGGATGGGATTTCGTACGGGATTTCTTACGGGATTTCGTACTGGATTTCGTACGGGATTTCGGACTGGATTTCGGACGCGATTTCGGACGGGATTTCGGATGGGATTTCGTACGGGATTTCGTACGGGATTTCGTACTGGATTTCGTACGGGATTTCGGACGGGATTTCGGACGGGATTTCGGACGGGATTTCGAACGGGATTTCGTACGGGATGTCGTACAGGATTTTGGACGGGATTTCGTACGGGATTTCGTACGGGATTACGATTTTGTACGGGATTTCGGACTGGATTTCGTACAGGATTTCGTACGGGATTTCGGAAGGGATTTCGGACTGGTTTTTGGACGGGATTTCGGACGTGATTTAGATTTTGGACGGGATTTAGATTTCGGAAGGGATTTCGTATGGGATTTCGTACGGGATTTCGATTTCGTACGGGATTTCGTACGGGATTTCGTACGGGATTTCGATTTCATACGGGATTTCGATTTCGTACGGGATTTCGTACAGGATTTCGTACGGGATGTCGTACGGGATTTTGGACGGGATTTTGGACGGGATTTCGGACGGGATTTCGGACTGGATTTCGTACAGGATTTCGTACGGGATGTCGTACAGGATTTTGGACGGGATTTCGGACGGGATTTCGGACGGGATTTCGGATGAGATTTCGGACTGGATTTCGTACAGGATTTTGTATGGGATTTCGTACGAAATTTTGGACTGGATTTCGGACGGGATTTCGGACGAGATTTCGTACGGGATTTCGGACGGGATTTCAGACGGGATTTCGGACGGGATTTCGTATGGGATTTCGTACGGGATTTCGGACGGGATTTCGGACGGGATTTCGGACGGGATTTCGGACGGGATTTCGAACGGGATTTCGTACGGGATGTCGTACAGGATTTTGGACGGGATTTCGGACGGGATTTCGGACGTGATTTTGGATGAGATTTCGGACTGGATTTCGTACAGGATTTCGTACGGGATTTTGGACTGGATTTCGGACGGGATTTCGGACGGGATTTCGTACGGGATTTCGGACGGGATTTCAGACGGGATTTCGGACGGGATTTCGTATGGGATTTCGTACGGGATTTCGTACTGGATTTCGTACGGGATTTCGGACGGGATTTCGGACGGGATTTCGTACGGGATTTCGAACGGGATTTCGGACGGGATTTCGATTTCGGACGGGATTTCGTACGGGATTTCGATTTCGTACAGGTTTTCGAACGGGATTTCGATTTCGTACGGGATTTCGTACGGGATTTCGATTTCGTACGGGATGTCGAACGGGATTTTGTAAGGGATTTCGATTTCGTACAGGATTTCGGACGGGATTTCGATTTCAGACGGGATTTTGTACGGGATTTCGTATGGGATTTCGATTTCCTACGGGATTTCGTACGGGATTTCGATTTAGTACGGGATTTTGTAAGGGATTTCTATTTCGTACGGGATTTCTGATGGGATTTCCGACGGGATTTTGATTTCCTACGGGATTTCGTATGGGATTTTGATTTCGTACGGGATTTCGTATGGGATTTTGTATGGGATTTCGTACAGGATTTCGTACGGGATTTCGGACGGGATTTCGGACAGGATTTCAGACGGGATTTCGGACGGGATTTCGGACAGTATTTCGGACGGGATTTCGGACGGGATTTCGTACGGGATTTCAATTTCATACGGGATTTCGATTTCGTACGGGATTTCGTACAGGATTTCGTACGGGATGTCGTACGGGATTTTGGACGGGATTTCGGACGGGATTTCGGACGGGATTTCGGATGGGATTTCGGACTGGATTTCGTACAGGATTTCGTACGGGATGTCGTACAGGATTTTGGACGGGATTTCGAACGGGATTTCGGACGGGATTTCGGATGAGATTTCGTACTGGATTTAGAATTGGATTTTGTATGGGATTTCGTACGGGATTTCGGACTGGATTTCGGACTGGATTTCGGACGGGATTTCGGACGGGATTTCGTATGGGATTTCGGACGGGATTTCAGACGGGATTTCGGACGGGATTTCGTATGGGATTTCGTACGGGATTTCGTACGGGATTTCGTACAGGATTTCGGACGGGATTTCGGACGGGATTTCGTACGGGATTTCTTACGGGATTTCGTACTGGATTTCGTACGGGATTTCGGACTGGATTTCGGACACGATTTCGGACGGGATTTCGGATGGGATTTCGTACGGGATTTCGTACGGGATTTCGTACGGGATTTCGATTTCGTACGAAATTTCGATTTCGTCCGGGATATCGTATGGGATTTCGATTTTGTACAGGATTTCGGACTGGATTTCGTACAGGATTTCGTACGGGATTTCGGAAGGGATTTCGGACTGGTTTTTGGATGGGATTTCGGACGTGATTTAGATTTTGGACGGGATTTAGATTTCGGAAGGGATTTCGTATGGGATTTCGTACGGGATTTCGATTTCGTACGGGATTTCATACGGGATTTCGTACGGGATTTCGATTTCATACGGGATTTCGATTTCGTACGGGATTTCGTACAGGATTTCGTACGGGATGTCGTACGGGATTTCGGACGGGATTTCGGATGGGATTTCGGACTGGATTTCGTACAGGATTTCGTACGGGATTTCGTACAGGATTTTGGACGGGATTTCGGACTGGATTTCGGACTGGATTTCGTACAGGATTTCGTACGGGATGTCGTACAGGATTTTGGACGGGATTTCGGACGGGATTTCGGACGGGATTTCGGATGGGATTTCGGACTGGATTTCGTACAGGATTTCGTACGGGATGTCGTACAGGATTTTGGACGGGATTTCGGACGGGATTTCGGACGGGATTTCGGATGAGATTTCGGACTGGATTTCGAACTGGATTTTGTATGGGATTTCGTACGGGATTTCGGACTGGATTTCGGACGGGATTTCGGACGGGATTTCGTACGGGATTTCGGACGGGATTTCAGACGGGATTTCGGACGGGATTTCGTACGGGATTTCGTACGGGATTTCGTACGGGATTTCGTACAGGATTTTGGACGGGATTTCGGATGGGATTTCGTACGGGATTTCTTACGGGATTTCGTACTGGATTTCGTACGGGATTTCGGACTGGATTTCGGACGCGATTTCGGACGGGATTTCGGATGGGATTTCGTACGGGATTTCGTACGGGATTTTGTACTGGATTTCGTACGGGATTTCGGACGGGATTTCGGACGGGATTTCGGACGGGATTTCGAACGGGATTTCGTACGGGATGTCGTACAGGATTTTGGACGGGATTTCGGACGGGATTTCGGAAGGGATTTCGGATGAGATTTCGGACTGGATTTCGTACAGGATTTCGTACGGGATTTTGGACTGGATTTCGGACGGGATTTCGGACGGGATTTCGTACGAGATTTCGGACTGGATTTCGTACAGGATTTTGTATGGGATTTCGTACGGGATTTCGGACGGGATTTCGGACGGGATTTCGTACGGGATTTCGGACGGGATTTCAGACGGGATTTCGGACGGGATTTCGTATGGGATTTCGTACGGGATTTCGTACGGGATTTCGTACAGGATTTCGGACGGGATTTCGGACGGGATTTCGTACGGGATTTCTTACGGGATTTCGTACTGGATTTCGGAAGGGATTTCGGACTGGTTTTTGGACGGGATTTCGGACGTGATTTAGATTTTGGACGGGATTTAGATTTCGGAAGGGATTTCGTATGGGATTTCGTACGGGATTTCGATTTCGTACGGGATTTCGTATGGGATTTCGTACGGGATTTCGATTTCATACGGGATTTCGATTTCGTACGGGATTTCGTACAGGATTTCGTACGGGATGTCGTACGGGATTTCGGACGGGATTTCGGACTGGATTTCGTACAGGATTTCGTACGAGATTTCGGATGGGATTTCGGACTGGATTTCGTACAGGATTTCGTACGAGATTTCGTACAGGATTTTGGACGGGATTTCGGACGGGATTTCGGACTGGATTTCGTACAGGATTTCGTACGGGATGTCGTACAGGATTTTGGACGGGATTTCGGCCGGGATTTCGGACAGGATTTCGGATGAGATTTCGGACTGGATTTCGTACAGGATTTTGTATGGGATTTCGTACGGGATTTTGGACTGGATTTCGGACGGGATTTCGGACGGGATTTCGTACGGGATTTCGGACGGGATTTCAGACGGGATTTCGGACGGGATTTCGTATGGGATTTCGATTTCCTATGGAATTTCGTACGGGATTTCGATTTCGTACGGGATTTTGTAAGGGATTTCTATTTCGTACGGGATTTCTGACGGGATTTCCGACGGGATTTCGATTTCCTACGGGATTTCGTACGGGATTTCGATTTCGTACGGGATTTCGTATGGGATTTTGTATGGGATTTCGTACAGGATTTCGTACGGGATTTCGGACGGGATTTCGGACAGGATTTCAGACGG
Source organism: Lethenteron reissneri (assembly GCF_015708825.2). NCBI lineage: Eukaryota > Metazoa > Chordata > Hyperoartia > Petromyzontiformes > Petromyzontidae > Lethenteron > Lethenteron reissneri. Next base: position 47,139 of record NW_026890682.1, on the reverse strand, counting down.
GATTTCGGACGGGATTTCGGACTGGATTTCGGACGGGATTTCAGACGGGATTTCGTACGGGATTTCAATTTCATACGGGATTTCGATTTCGTACGGGATTTCGTACAGGATTTCGTACGGGATGTCGTACGGGATTTTGGACGGGATTTCGGACGGGATTTCAGACGGGATTTCGGACGGGATTTCGTATGGGATTTCGTACGGGATTTCGTACTGGATTTCGTACGGGATTTCGGACGGGATTTCGGACGGGATTTCGTACGGGATTTCGAACGGGATTTCGGACGGGATTTCGATTTCGGACGGGATTTCGTACGGGATTTCGATTTCGTACAGGTTTTCGAACGGGATTTCGATTTCGTACGGGATTTCGTACGGGATTTCGATTTCGTACGGGATGTCGAACGGGATTTTGTAAGGGATTTCGATTTCGTACAGGATTTCGGACGGGATTTCGATTTCAGACGGGATTTTGTACGGGATTTCGTATGGGATTTCGATTTCCTACGGGATTTCGTACGGGATTTCGATTTAGTACGGGATTTTGTAAGGGATTTCTATTTCGTACGGGATTTCTGATGGGATTTCCGACGGGATTTTGATTTCCTACGGGATTTCGTATGGGATTTTGATTTCGTACGGGATTTCGTATGGGATTTTGTATGGGATTTCGTACAGGATTTCGTACGGGATTTCGGACGGGATTTCGGACAGGATTTCAGACGGGATTTCGGACGGGATTTCGGACAGGATTTCGGACGGGATTTCGGACGGGATTTCGTACGGGATTTCAATTTCATACGGGATTTCGATTTCGTACGGGATTTCGTACAGGATTTCGTACGGGATGTCGTACGGGATTTTGGACGGGATTTCGGACGGGATTTCGGACGGGATTTCGGATGGGATTTCGGACTGGATTTCGTACAGGATTTCGTACGGGATGTCGTACAGGATTTTGGACGGGATTTCGAACGGGATTTCGGACGGGATTTCGGATGAGATTTCGTACTGGATTTAGAATTGGATTTTGTATGGGATTTCGTACGGGATTTCGGACTGGATTTCGGACTGGATTTCGGACGGGATTTCGGACGGGATTTCGTATGGGATTTCGGACGGGATTTCAGACGGGATTTCGGACGGGATTTCGTATGGGATTTCGTACGGGATTTCGTACGGGATTTCGTACAGGATTTCGGACGGGATTTCGGACGGGATTTCGTACGGGATTTCTTACGGGATTTCGTACTGGATTTCGTACGGGATTTCGGACTGGATTTCGGACACGATTTCGGACGGGATTTCGGATGGGATTTCGTACGGGATTTCGTACGGGATTTCGTACGGGATTTCGATTTCGTACGAAATTTCGATTTCGTCCGGGATATCGTATGGGATTTCGATTTTGTACAGGATTTCGGACTGGATTTCGTACAGGATTTCGTACGGGATTTCGGAAGGGATTTCGGACTGGTTTTTGGACGGGATTTCGGACGTGATTTAGATTTTGGACGGGATTTAGATTTCGGAAGGGATTTCGTATGGGATTTCGTACGGGATTTCGATTTCGTACGGGATTTCATACGGGATTTCGTACGGGATTTCGATTTCATACGGGATTTCGATTTCGTACGGGATTTCGTACAGGATTTCGTACGGGATGTCGTACGGGATTTCGGACGGGATTTCGGATGGGATTTCGGACTGGATTTCGTACAGGATTTCGTACGGGATTTCGTACAGGATTTTGGACGGGATTTCGGACTGGATTTCGGACTGGATTTCGTACAGGATTTCGTACGGGATGTCGTACAGGATTTTGGACGGGATTTCGGACGGGATTTCGGACGGGATTTCGGATGGGATTTCGGACTGGATTTCGTACAGGATTTCGTACGGGATGTCGTACAGGATTTTGGACGGGATTTCGGACGGGATTTCGGACGGGATTTCGGATGAGATTTCGGACTGGATTTCGAACTGGATTTTGTATGGGATTTCGTACGGGATTTCGGACTGGATTTCGGACGGGATTTCGGACGGGATTTCGTACGGGATTTCGGACGGGATTTCAGACGGGATTTCGGACGGGATTTCGTACGGGATTTCGTACGGGATTTCGTACGGGATTTCGTACAGGATTTTGGACGGGATTTCGGATGGGATTTCGTACGGGATTTCTTACGGGATTTCGTACTGGATTTCGTACGGGATTTCGGACTGGATTTCGGACGCGATTTCGGACGGGATTTCGGATGGGATTTCGTACGGGATTTCGTACGGGATTTCGTACTGGATTTCGTACGGGATTTCGGACGGGATTTCGGACGGGATTTCGGACGGGATTTCGAACGGGATTTCGTACGGGATGTCGTACAGGATTTTGGACGGGATTTCGGACGGGATTTCGGAAGGGATTTCGGATGAGATTTCGGACTGGATTTCGTACAGGATTTCGTACGGGATTTTGGACTGGATTTCGGACGGGATTTCGGACGGGATTTCGTACGGGATTTCGGACTGGATTTCGTACAGGATTTTGTATGGGATTTCGTACGGGATTTCGGACGGGATTTCGGACGGGATTTCGTACGGGATTTCGGACGGGATTTCAGACGGGATTTCGGACGGGATTTCGTATGGGATTTCGTACGGGATTTCGTACGGGATTTCGTACAGGATTTCGGACGGGATTTCGGACGGGATTTCGTACGGGATTTCTTACGGGATTTCGTACTGGATTTCGGAAGGGATTTCGGACTGGTTTTTGGACGGGATTTCGGACGTGATTTAGATTTTGGACGGGATTTAGATTTCGGAAGGGATTTCGTATGGGATTTCGTACGGGATTTCGATTTCGTACGGGATTTCGTATGGGATTTCGTACGGGATTTCGATTTCATACGGGATTTCGATTTCGTACGGGATTTCGTACAGGATTTCGTACGGGATGTCGTACGGGATTTCGGACGGGATTTCGGACTGGATTTCGTACAGGATTTCGTACGAGATTTCGGATGGGATTTCGGACTGGATTTCGTACAGGATTTCGTACGAGATTTCGTACAGGATTTTGGACGGGATTTCGGACGGGATTTCGGACTGGATTTCGTACAGGATTTCGTACGGGATGTCGTACAGGATTTTGGACGGGATTTCGGCCGGGATTTCGGACAGGATTTCGGATGAGATTTCGGACTGGATTTCGTACAGGATTTTGTATGGGATTTCGTACGGGATTTTGGACTGGATTTCGGACGGGATTTCGGACGGGATTTCGTACGGGATTTCGGACGGGATTTCAGACGGGATTTCGGACGGGATTTCGTATGGGATTTCGATTTCCTATGGAATTTCGTACGGGATTTCGATTTCGTACGGGATTTTGTAAGGGATTTCTATTTCGTACGGGATTTCTGACGGGATTTCCGACGGGATTTCGATTTCCTACGGGATTTCGTACGGGATTTCGATTTCGTACGGGATTTCGTATGGGATTTTGTATGGGATTTCGTACAGGATTTCGTACGGGATTTCGGACGGGATTTCGGACAGGATTTCAGACGGGATTTCGGACGGGATTTCGGACTGGATTTCGGACGGGATTTCAGACGGGATTTCGTACGGGATTTCAATTTCATACGGGATTTCGATTTCGTACGGGATTTCGTACAGGATTTCGTACGGGATTTTGGACTGGATTTCGGACGGGATTTCGGACCGGATTTCGTACGGGATTTCGGACGGGATTTCAGACGGGATTTCGGACGGGATTTCGTATGGGATTTCGTACGGGATTTCGTACTGGATTTCGTACGGGATTTCGGACGGGATTTCAGACGGGATTTCGGACGGGATTTCGGATGAGATTTCGGACTGGATTTCGTACAGGATTTCGTACGGGATTTTGGACTGGATGTCGGACGGGATTTCGGACGGGATTTCGTACGGGATTTCGGACGGGATTTCAGACGGGATTTCGGACGGGATTTCGTATGGGATTTCGTACGGGATTTCGTACTGGATTTCGTACGGGATTTCGGACGGGATTTCGGACGGGATTTCGTACGGGATTTCGAACGGGATTTCGGACGGGATTTCGATTTCGGACGGGATTTCGTACGGGATTTCGATTTCGTACAGGTTTTCGAACGGGATTTCGATTTCGTACGGGATTTCGTACGGGATTTCTATTTCGTACGGGATGTCGAACGGGATTTTGTAAGGGATTTCGATTTCGTACAGGATTTCGGACGGGATTTCGATTTCAGACGGGATTTCGTACGGGATTTCGTATGGGATTTCGATTTCCTACGGGATTTCGTACGGGATTTCGATTTAGTACGGGATTTTGTAAGGCATTTCTATTTCGAACGGGATTTCTGACGGGATTTCCGACGGGATTTTGATTTCCTACGGGATTTCGTACGGGATTTCGATTTCGTACGGGATTTCGTATGGGATTTTGTATGGGATTTCATACAGGATTTCGTACGGGATTTCGGACGGGATTTCGGACAGGATTTCAGACGGGATTTCGGATGGGATTTCGGACGGGATTTCGGACGGGATTTCGGACGGGATTTCGTACGGGATTTCAATTTCATACGGGATTTCGATTTCGTACGGGATTTCGTACAGGATTTCGTACGAGATGTCGTACGGGATTTTGGACGGGATTTCGGACGGGATTTCGGACGGGATTTCGTATGGGATTTCGTACGGGATTTCGTACTGGATTTCGTACGGGATTTCGGACGGGATTTCGGACGGGATTTCGTACGGGATTTCGAACGGGATTTCGGACGGGATTTCGATTTCGGACGGGATTTCGTACGGGATTTCGATTTCGTACAGGTTTTCGAACGGGATTTCGATTTCGTACGGGATTTCGTACGGGATTTCTATTTCGTACGGGATGTCGAACGGGATTTTGTAAGGGATTTCGATTTCGTACAGGATTTCGGACGGGATTTCGATTTCAGACGGGATTTCGTACGGGATTTCGTATGGGATTTCGATTTCCTACGGGATTTCGTACGGGATTTCGATTTAGTACGGGATTTTGTAAGGGATTTCTATTTCGTACGGGATTTCTGACGGGATTTCCGACGGGATTTTGATTTCCTACGGGATTTCGTACGGGATTTCGATTTCGTACGGGATTTCGTATGGGATTTTGTATGGGATTTCGTACAGGATTTCGTACGGGATTTCGGACGGGATTTCGGACAGGATTTCAGACGGGATTTCGGATGGGATTTCGGACGGGATTTCGGACGGGATTTCGGACGGGATTTCGTACGGGATTTCAATTTCATACGGGATTTCGATTTCGTACGGGATTTCGTACAGGATTTCGTACGAGATGTCGTACGGGATTTTGGACGGGATTTCGGACGGGATTTCGGACGGGATTTCGGATGGGATTTCGGACTGGATTTCGTACAGGATTTCGTACGGGATGTCGTACAGGATTTTGGACGGGATTTCGGACGGGATTTCGGACGGGATTTCGGATGAGATTTCGGACTGGATTTCGAACTGGATTTTGTACGGGATGTCGTACAGGATTTTGGACGGGATTTCGGACGGGATTTCGGACGGGATTTCGGATGAGATTTCGGACTGGATTTCGAACTGGATTTTGTATGGGATTTCGTACGGGATTTCGGACTGGATTTCAGACGGGATTTCGGACGGGATTTCGAACGGGATTTCGTACGGGATGTCGTACAGGATTTTGGACGGGATTTCGGACGGGATTTCGGATGAGATTTCGGACTGGATTTCGTACAGGATTTCGTACGGGATTTTGGACTGGATGTCGGACGGGATTTCGGACGGGATTTCGTACGGGATTTCGGACGGGATTTCAGACGGGATTTCGGACGGGATTTCGTATGGGATTTCGTACGGGATTTCGTACTGGATTTCGTACGGGATTTCGGACGGGATTTCGGACGGGATTTCGTACGGGATTTCGAACGGGATTTCGGACGGGATTTCGATTTCGGACGGGATTTCGTACGGGATTTCGATTTCGTACAGGTTTTCGAACGGGATTTCGATTTCGTACGGGATTTCGTACGGGATTTCTATTTCGTACGGGATGTCGAACGGGATTTTGTAAGGGATTTCGATTTCGTACAGGATTTCGGACGGGATTTCGATTTCAGACGGGATTTCGTACGGGATTTCGTATGGGATTTCGATTTCCTACGGGATTTCGTACGGGATTTCGATTTAGTACGGGATTTTGTAAGGGATTTCTATTTCGTACGGGATTTCTGACGGGATTTCCGACGGGATTTTGATTTCCTACGGGATTTCGTACGGGATTTCGATTTCGTACGGGATTTCGTATGGGATTTTGTATGGGATTTCGTACAGGATTTCGTACGGGATTTCGGACGGGATTTCGGACAGGATTTCAGACGGGATTTCGGATGGGATTTCGGACGGGATTTCGGACGGGATTTCGGACGGGATTTCGTACGGGATTTCAATTTCATACGGGATTTCGATTTCGTACGGGATTTCGTACAGGATTTCGTACGAGATGTCGTACGGGATTTTGGACGGGATTTCGGACGGGATTTCGGACGGGATTTCGTATGGGATTTCGTACGGGATTTCGTACTGGATTTCGTACGGGATTTCGGACGGGATTTCGGACGGGATTTCGTACGGGATTTCGAACGGGATTTCGGACGGGATTTCGATTTCGGACGGGATTTCGTACGGGATTTCGATTTCGTACAGGTTTTCGAACGGGATTTCGATTTCGTACGGGATTTCGTACGGGATTTCTATTTCGTACGGGATGTCGAACGGGATTTTGTAAGGGATTTCGATTTCGTACAGGATTTCGGACGGGATTTCGATTTCAGACGGGATTTCGTACGGGATTTCGTATGGGATTTCGATTTCCTACGGGATTTCGTACGGGATTTCGATTTAGTACGGGATTTTGTAAGGGATTTCTATTTCGTACGGGATTTCTGACGGGATTTCCGACGGGATTTTGATTTCCTACGGGATTTCGTACGGGATTTCGATTTCGTACGGGATTTCGTATGGGATTTTGTATGGGATTTCGTACAGGATTTCGTACGGGATTTCGGACGGGATTTCGGACAGGATTTCAGACGGGATTTCGGATGGGATTTCGGACGGGATTTCGGACGGGATTTCGGACGGGATTTCGTACGGGATTTCAATTTCATACGGGATTTCGATTTCGTACGGGATTTCGTACAGGATTTCGTACGAGATGTCGTACGGGATTTTGGACGGGATTTCGGACGGGATTTCGGACGGGATTTCAGGTGGGATTTCGGACTGGATTTCGTACAGGATTTCGTACGGGATGTCGTACAGGATTTTGGACGGGATTTCGGACGGGATTTCGGACGGGATTTCGGATGAGATTTCGGACTGGATTTCGAACTGGATTTTGTATGGGATTTCGTACGGGATTTCGGACTGGATTTCGGACGGGATTTCGGACGGGATTTCGTATGGGATTTCGGACGGGATTTCAGACGGGATTTCGGACGGGATTTCGTATGGGATTTCGTACGGGATTTCGTACGGGATTTTGTACAGGATTTCGGACGGGATTTCGGACGGGATTTCGTACGGGATTTCTTACGGGATTTCGTACTGGATTTCGTACGGGATTTCGGACTGGATTTCGGACACGATTTCGGACGGGATTTCGTACGGGATTTCGTACGGGATTTCGTACGGGATTTCGATTTCGTACGAAATTTCGATTTCGTCCGGGATATCGTATGGGATTTCGATTTTGTACAGGATTTCGGACTGGATTTCGTACAGGATTTCGTACGGGATTTCGGAAGGGATTTCGGACTGGTTTTTGGACGGGATTTCGGATGTGATTTAGATTTTGGACGGGATTTAGATTTCGGAAGGGATTTCGTATGGGATTTCGTACGGGATTTCGATTTCGTACGGGATTTCGTACGGGATTTCGTACGGGATTTCGATTTCATACGGGATTTCGATTTCGTACGGGATTTCGTACAGGATTTCGTACGGGATGTCGTACAGGATTTTGGACGGGATTTCGGACGGGATTTCGGACGGGATTTCGGATGGGATTTCGGACTGGATTTCGTACAGGATTTCGTACGGGATGTCGTACAGGATTTTGGACGGGATTTCGGACGGGATTTCGGACGGGATTTCGGATGAGATTTCGGACTGGATTTCGAACTGGATTTTGTATGGGATTTCGTACGGGATTTCGGACTGGATTTCGGACGGGATTTCGGACGGGATTTCGTACGGGATTTTGGACGGGATTTCAGACGGGATTTCGGACGGGATTTCGTATGGGATTTCGTACGAGATTTCGTACGGGATTTCGTACAGGATTTCGGACGGGATTTCGGACGGGATTTCGTACGGGATTTCTTACGGGATTTCGTACTGGATTTCGTACGGCATTTCGGACTGGATTTCTGACGCGATTTCGGACGGGATTTCGGATGGGATTTCGTACGGGATTTCGTACGGGATTTTGTACTGGATTTCGTACGGGATTTCGGACGGGATTTCGGACGGGATTTCGGACGGGATTTCGAACGGGATTTCGTACGGGATGTCGTACAGGATTTTGGACGGGATTTCGGACGGGATTTCGGACGGGATTTCGGATGAGATTTCGGACTGGATTTCGTACAGGATTTCGTACGGGATTTTGGACTGGATTTTGGACGGGATTTCGGACGGGATTTCGTACGGGATTTCGGACGGGATTTCGTACGGGATTTCGGACGGGATTTCAGACGGGATTTCGGACGGGATTTCGTATGGGATTTCGTACGGGATTTCGTACTGGATTTCGTACGGGATTTCGGACGGGATTTCGGACGGGATTTCGTACGGGATTTCGAACGGGATTTCGGACGGGATTTCGATTTCGGACGGGATTTCGTACGGGATTTCGATTTCGTACAGGTTTTCGAACGGGATTTCGATTTCGTACGGGATTTCTATTTCGTACGGGATGTCGAACGGGATTTTGTAAGGGATTTCGATTTCGTACAGGATTTCGGACGGGATTTCGTATGGGATTTCGATTTCCTACGGGATTTTGTACGGGATTTCGATTTAGTACGGGATTTTGTAAGGGATTTCTATTTCGTACGGGATTTCTGACGGGATTTCCGACGGGATTTTGATTTCCTACGGGATTTCGTACGGGATTTCGATTTCGTACGGGATTTCGTATGGGATTTTGTATGGGATTTCGTACAGGATTTCGTACGGGATTTCGGACGGGATTTCGGACAGGATTTCAGATGGGATTTCGGACGGGATTTCGGACGGGATTTCGGACGGGATTTCGGACGGGATTTCGTGCGGGATTTCAATTTCATACGGGATTTCGATTTCGTACGGGATTTTGGACGGGATTTCGGACGGGATTTCGGACGGGATTTCGGATGGGATTTCGGACTGGATTTCGTACAGGATTTCGTACGGGATGTCGTACAGGATTTTGGACGGGATTTCGGACGGGATTTCGGACGGGATTTCGGATGAGATTTCGGACTGGATTTCGAACTGGATTTTGTATGGGATTTCGTACGGGATTTCGGACTGGATTTCGGACGGGATTTCGGACGGGATTTCGTATGGGATTTCGGACGGGATTTCAGACGGGATTTCGGACGGGATTTCGTATGGGATTTCGTACGGGATTTCGTACGGGATTTCGTACAGGATTTCGGACGGGATTTCGGACGGGATTTCGTACGGGATTTCTTACGGGATTTCGTACTGGATTTCGTACGGGATTTCGGACTGGATTTCGGACACGATTTCGTACGGGATTTCGTACGGGATTTCGATTTCGTACGAAATTTCGATTTCGTCCGGGATATCGTATGGGATTTCGATTTTGTACAGGATTTCGGACTGGATTTCGTACAGGATTTCGTACGGGATTTCGGAAGGGATTTCGGACTGGTTTTTGGACGGGATTTCGGACGTGATTTAGATTTTGGACGGGATTTAGATTTCGGAAGGGATTTCGTATGGGATTTCGTACGGGATTTCGATTTCGTACGAGATTTCGTACGGGATTGCGTACGGGATTTCGATTTCATACGGGATTTCGATTTCGTACGGGATGTCGTACAGGATTTTGGACGGGATTTCGGACGGGATTTCGGACGGGATTTCGGATGGGATTTCGGACTGGATTTCGTACAGGATTTCGTACGGGATGTCGTACAGGATTTTGGACGGGATTTCGAACGGGATTTTGGACGGGATTTCGGATGAGATTTCGGACTGGATTTCGAACTGGATTTTGTATGGGATTTTGTACAGGATTTCGGACTGGATTTCGGACGGGATTTCGGACGGGATTTCGTACGGGATTTCGGACGGGATTTCAGACGGGATTTCGGACGGGATTTCGTATGGGATTTCGTACGGGATTTCGTACGGGATTTCGTACAGGATTTCGGACGGGATTTCGGACGGGATTTCGTACGGGATTTCTTACGGGATTTCGTACTGGATTTCGTACGGGATTTCGGACTGGATTTCGGACGCGATTTCGGACGGGATTTCGGATGGGATTTCGTACGGGATTTCGTACGGGATTTCGTACGGGATTTCGATTTCGTACGAAATTTCGATTTCGTCCGGGATATCGTATGGGATTTCGATTTTGTACAGGATTTCGGACTGGATTTCGTACAGGATTTCGTACGGGATTTCGGAAGGGATTTCGGACTGGTTTTTGGACGGGATTTCGGACGTGATTTAGATTTTGGACGGGATTTAGATTTCGGAAGGGATTTCGTATGGGATTTCGTACGGGATTTCGATTTCGTATGGGATTTCGTACGGGATTTCGATTTAGTACGGGATTTTGTAAGGGATTTCTATTTCGTACGGGATTTCTGACGGGATTTCCGACGGGATTTTGATTTCCTACGGGATTTCGTACGGGATTTCGATTTCGTACGGGATTTCGTATGGGATTTTGTATGGGATTTCGTACAGGATTTCGTACGGGATTTCGGACGGGATTTCGGACAGGATTTCAGATGGGATTTCGGACGGGATTTCGGACGGGATTTCGGACGGGATTTCGGACGGGATTTCGTACGGGATTTCAATTTCATACGGGATTTCGATTTCGTACGGGATTTCGTACAGGATTTCGTACGGGATGTCGTACGGGATTTTGGACGGGATTTCGGACGGGATTTTGGACGGGATTTCGGATGGGATTTCGGACTGGATTTCGTACAGGATTTCGTACGGGATGTCGTACAGGATTTTGGACGGGATTTCGGACGGGATTTCGGACGGGATTTCGGATGAGATTTCGGACTGGATTTCGAACTGGATTTGTATGGGATTTCGTACGGGATTTCGGACTGGATTTCGGATGGGATTTCGGACGGGATTTTGTATGGGATTTCGGACGGGATTTCAGACGGGATTTCGGACGGGATTTCGTATGGGATTTCGTACGGGATTTCGTACGGGATTTCGTACAGGATTTCGGACGGGATTTCGGACGGGATTTCGTACGGGATTTCTTACGGGATTTCGTACTGGATTTCGTACGGGATTTCGGACTGGATTTCGGACACGATTTCGGACGGGATTTCGGATGGGATTTCGTACGGGATTTCGTACGGGATTTCGTACGGGATTTCGATTTCGTACGAAATTTCGATTTCGTCCGGGATATCGTATGGGATTTCGATTTTGTACAGGATTTCGGACTGGATTTCGTACAGGATTTCGTACGGGATTTCGGAAGGGATTTCGGACTGGTTTTTGGACGGGATTTCGGACGTGATTTAGATTTTGGACGGGATTTAGATTTCGGAAGGGATTTCGTATGGGATTTCGTACGGGATTTCGATTTCGTACGGGATTTCGTACGGGATTGCGTACGGGATTTCGATTTCATACGGGATTTCGATTTCGTACGGGATGTCGTACAGGATTTTGGACGGGATTTCGGACGGGATTTCGGACGGGATTTCGGATGGGATTTCGGACTGGATTTCGTACAGGATTTCGTACGGGATGTCGTACAGGATTTTGGACGGGATTTCGAACGGGATTTTGGACGGGATTTCGGATGAGATTTCGGACTGGATTTCGAACTGGATTTTGTATGGGATTTTGTACAGGATTTCGGACTGGATTTCGGACGGGATTTCGGACGGGATTTCGTACGGGATTTCGGACGGGATTTCAGACGGGATTTCGGACGGGATTTCGTATGGGATTTCGTACGGGATTTCGTACTGGATTTCGTACGGGATTTCGGACGGGATTTCGGACGGGATTTCGTACGGGATTTCGAACGGGATTTCGGACGGGATTTCGATTTCGGACGGGATTTCGTACGGGATTTCGATTTCGTACAGGTTTTCGAACGGGATTTCGATTTCGTACGGGATTTCTATTTCGTACGGGATGTCGAACGGGATTTTGTAAGGGATTTCGATTTCGTACAGGATTTCGGACGGGATTTCGTATGGGATTTCGATTTCCTACGGGATTTTGTACGGGATTTCGATTTAGTACGGGATTTTGTAAGGGATTTCTATTTCGTACGGGATTTCTGACGGGATTTCCGACGGGATTTTGATTTCCTACGGGATTTCGTACGGGATTTCGATTTCGTACGGGATTTCGTATGGGATTTTGTATGGGATTTCGTACAGGATTTCGTACGGGATTTCGGACGGGATTTCGGACAGGATTTCAGATGGGATTTCGGACGGGATTTCGGACGGGATTTCGGACGGGATTTCGGACGGGATTTCGTGCGGGATTTCAATTTCATACGGGATTTCGATTTCGTACGGGATTTTGGACGGGATTTCGGACGGGATTTCGGACGGGATTTCGGATGGGATTTCGGACTGGATTTCGTACTGGATTTCGTACGGCATTTCGGACTGGATTTCTGACGCGATTTCGGACGGGATTTCGGATGGGATTTCGTACGGGATTTCGTACGGGATTTTGTACTGGATTTCGTACGGGATTTCGGACGGGATTTCGGACGGGATTTCGGACGGGATTTCGAACGGGATTTCGTACGGGATGTCGTACAGGATTTTGGACGGGATTTCGGACGGGATTTCGGACGGGATTTCGGATGAGATTTCGGACTGGATTTCGTACAGGATTTCGTACGGGATTTTGGACTGGATTTTGGACGGGATTTCGGACGGGATTTCGTACGGGATTTCGGACGGGATTTCGTACGGGATTTCGGACGGGATTTCAGACGGGATTTCGGACGGGATTTCGTATGGGATTTCGTACGGGATTTCGTACTGGATTTCGTACGGGATTTCGGACGGGATTTCGGACGGGATTTCGTACGGGATTTCGAACGGGATTTCGGACGGGATTTCGATTTCGGACGGGATTTCGTACGGGATTTCGATTTCGTACAGGTTTTCGAACGGGATTTCGATTTCGTACGGGATTTCTATTTCGTACGGGATGTCGAACGGGATTTTGTAAGGGATTTCGATTTCGTACAGGATTTCGGACGGGATTTCGTATGGGATTTCGATTTCCTACGGGATTTTGTACGGGATTTCGATTTAGTACGGGATTTTGTAAGGGATTTCTATTTCGTACGGGATTTCTGACGGGATTTCCGACGGGATTTTGATTTCCTACGGGATTTCGTACGGGATTTCGATTTCGTACGGGATTTCGTATGGGATTTTGTATGGGATTTCGTACAGGATTTCGTACGGGATTTCGGACGGGATTTCGGACAGGATTTCAGATGGGATTTCGGACGGGATTTCGGACGGGATTTCGGACGGGATTTCGGACGGGATTTCGTGCGGGATTTCAATTTCATACGGGATTTCGATTTCGTACGGGATTTTGGACGGGATTTCGGACGGGATTTCGGACGGGATTTCGGATGGGATTTCGGACTGGATTTCGTACAGGATTTCGTACGGGATGTCGTACAGGATTTTGGACGGGATTTCGGACGGGATTTCGGACGGGATTTCGGATGAGATTTCGGACTGGATTTCGAACTGGATTTTGTATGGGATTTCGTACGGGATTTCGGACTGGATTTCGGACGGGATTTCGGACGGGATTTCGTATGGGATTTCGGACGGGATTTCAGACGGGATTTCGGACGGGATTTCGTATGGGATTTCGTACGGGATTTCGTACGGGATTTCGTACAGGATTTCGGACGGGATTTCGGACGGGATTTCGTACGGGATTTCTTACGGGATTTCGTACTGGATTTCGTACGGGATTTCGGACTGGATTTCGGACACGATTTCGTACGGGATTTCGTACGGGATTTCGATTTCGTACGAAATTTCGATTTCGTCCGGGATATCGTATGGGATTTCGATTTTGTACAGGATTTCGGACTGGATTTCGTACAGGATTTCGTACGGGATTTCGGAAGGGATTTCGGACTGGTTTTTGGACGGGATTTCGGACGTGATTTAGATTTTGGACGGGATTTAGATTTCGGAAGGGATTTCGTATGGGATTTCGTACGGGATTTCGATTTCGTACGAGATTTCGTACGGGATTGCGTACGGGATTTCGATTTCATACGGGATTTCGATTTCGTACGGGATGTCGTACAGGATTTTGGACGGGATTTCGGACGGGATTTCGGACGGGATTTCGGATGGGATTTCGGACTGGATTTCGTACAGGATTTCGTACGGGATGTCGTACAGGATTTTGGACGGGATTTCGAACGGGATTTTGGACGGGATTTCGGATGAGATTTCGGACTGGATTTCGAACTGGATTTTGTATGGGATTTTGTACAGGATTTCGGACTGGATTTCGGACGGGATTTCGGACGGGATTTCGTACGGGATTTCGGACGGGATTTCAGACGGGATTTCGGACGGGATTTCGTATGGGATTTCGTACGGGATTTCGTACGGGATTTCGTACAGGATTTCGGACGGGATTTCGGACGGGATTTCGTACGGGATTTCTTACGGGATTTCGTACTGGATTTCGTACGGGATTTCGGACTGGATTTCGGACGCGATTTCGGACGGGATTTCGGATGGGATTTCGTACGGGATTTCGTACGGGATTTCGTACGGGATTTCGATTTCGTACGAAATTTCGATTTCGTCCGGGATATCGTATGGGATTTCGATTTTGTACAGGATTTCGGACTGGATTTCGTACAGGATTTCGTACGGGATTTCGGAAGGGATTTCGGACTGGTTTTTGGACGGGATTTCGGACGTGATTTAGATTTTGGACGGGATTTAGATTTCGGAAGGGATTTCGTATGGGATTTCGTACGGGATTTCGATTTCGTATGGGATTTCGTACGGGATTTCGATTTAGTACGGGATTTTGTAAGGGATTTCTATTTCGTACGGGATTTCTGACGGGATTTCCGACGGGATTTTGATTTCCTACGGGATTTCGTACGGGATTTCGATTTCGTACGGGATTTCGTATGGGATTTTGTATGGGATTTCGTACAGGATTTCGTACGGGATTTCGGACGGGATTTCGGACAGGATTTCAGATGGGATTTCGGACGGGATTTCGGACGGGATTTCGGACGGGATTTCGGACGGGATTTCGTACGGGATTTCAATTTCATACGGGATTTCGATTTCGTACGGGATTTCGTACAGGATTTCGTACGGGATGTCGTACGGGATTTTGGACGGGATTTCGGACGGGATTTTGGACGGGATTTCGGATGGGATTTCGGACTGGATTTCGTACAGGATTTCGTACGGGATGTCGTACAGGATTTTGGACGGGATTTCGGACGGGATTTCGGACGGGATTTCGGATGAGATTTCGGACTGGATTTCGAACTGGATTTTGTATGGGATTTCGTACGGGATTTCGGACTGGATTTCGGATGGGATTTCGGACGGGATTTTGTATGGGATTTCGGACGGGATTTCAGACGGGATTTCGGACGGGATTTCGTATGGGATTTCGTACGGGATTTCGTACGGGATTTCGTACAGGATTTCGGACGGGATTTCGGACGGGATTTCGTACGGGATTTCTTACGGGATTTCGTACTGGATTTCGTACGGGATTTCGGACTGGATTTCGGACACGATTTCGGACGGGATTTCGGATGGGATTTCGTACGGGATTTCGTACGGGATTTCGTACGGGATTTCGATTTCGTACGAAATTTCGATTTCGTCCGGGATATCGTATGGGATTTCGATTTTGTACAGGATTTCGGACTGGATTTCGTACAGGATTTCGTACGGGATTTCGGAAGGGATTTCGGACTGGTTTTTGGACGGGATTTCGGACGTGATTTAGATTTTGGACGGGATTTAGATTTCGGAAGGGATTTCGTATGGGATTTCGTACGGGATTTCGATTTCGTACGGGATTTCGTACGGGATTGCGTACGGGATTTCGATTTCATACGGGATTTCGATTTCGTACGGGATGTCGTACAGGATTTTGGACGGGATTTCGGACGGGATTTCGGACGGGATTTCGGATGGGATTTCGGACTGGATTTCGTACAGGATTTCGTACGGGATGTCGTACAGGATTTTGGACGGGATTTCGAACGGGATTTTGGACGGGATTTTGGATGAGATTTCGGACTGGATTTCGAACTGGATTTTGTATGGGATTTCGTACAGGATTTCGGACTGGATTTCGGACGGGATTTCGGACGGAATTTCGTACGGGATTTCGGACGGGATTTCAGACGGGATTTCGGACGGGATTTCGTATGGGATTTCGTACGGGATTTCGTACGGGATTTCGTACAGGATTTCGGACGGGATTTCGGACGGGATTTCGTACGGGATTTCTTACGGGATTTCGTACTGGATTTCGTACGGGATTTCGGACTGGATTTCGGACGCGATTTCGGACGGGATTTCGGATGGGATTTCGTACGGGATTTCGTACGGGATTTCGTACGGGATTTCGATTTCGTACGAAATTTCGATTTCGTCCGGGATATCGTATGGGATTTCGATTTTGTACTGGATTTCGGACTGGATTTCGTACAGGATTTCGTACGGGATTTCGGAAGGGATTTCGGACTGGTTTTTGGACGGGATTTCGGACGTGATTTAGATTTTGGACGGGATTTAGATTTCGGAAGGGATTTCGTATGGGATTTCGTACGAGATTTCGATTTCGTACGGGATTTCGTACGGGATTTCGTACGGGATTTCGATTTCATACGGGATTTCGATTTCGTACGGGATTTCGTACAGGATTTCGTACGGGATGTCGTACGGGATTTCGGACGGGATTTTGGATGGGATTTCGGACTGGATTTCGTACAGGATTTCGTACGGGATTTCGTACAGGATTTTGGACGGGATTTCGGACGGGATTTCGGACTGGATTTCGTACAGGATTTCGTACGGGATGTCGTACAGGATTTTGGACGGGATTTCGGACGCGATTTCGGACGGGATTTCGGATGGGATTTCGTACGGGATTTCGTACGGGATTTCGTATGGGATTTCGTACGGGATTTTGGACTGGATTTCGGACGGGATTTCGGACGGGATTTTGTACGGGATTTCGGACGGGATTTCAGACGGGATTTCGGACGGGATTTTGTATGGGATTTCGATTTCCTATGGAATTTCGTACGGGATTTCGATTTCGTACGGGATTTTGTAAGGGATTTCTATTTCGTACGGGATTTCTGACGGGATTTCCGACGGGATTTCGATTTCCTACGGGATTTCGTACGGGATTTCGATTTCGTACGGGATTTCGTATGGGATTTTGTATGGGATTTCGTACAGGATTTCGTACAGGATTTCGGACGGGATTTCGGACAGGATTTCAGACGGGATTTCGGACGGGATTTCGGACTGGATTTCGGACGGGATTTCAGACGGGATTTCGTACGGGATTTCAATTTCATACGGGATTTCAATTTCGTACGGGATTTCGTACAGGATTTCGTACGGGATGTCGTACGGGATTTTGGACGGGATTTCGGACGGGATTTCGGATGGGATTTCGGACGGGATTTCGGATGGGATTTCGGACTGGATTTCGTACAGGATTTCGTACGGGATGTCGTACAGGATTTTGGACGGGATTTCGGACGGGATTTCGGACGGGATTTCGGATGAGATTTCGGACTGGATTTCGTACAGGATTTTGTATGGGATTTCGTACGGGATTTCGGACTGGATTTCGGACGGGATTTCGGACGGTATTTCGTACGGGATTTCGGACGGGATTTCAGACGGGATTTCGGACGGGATTTCGTATGGGATTTCGTACGGGATTTCGTACGGGATTTCGTACAGGATTTCGGACGGGATTTCGGACAGGATTTCGTACAGGATTTCTTACGGGATTTCGTACTGGATTTCGTACGGGATTTCGGACTGGATTTCGGACGCGATTTCGGACGGGATTTCGGATGGGATTTCGTACGGGATTTCGTACGGGATTTCGTACGGGATTTCGATTTCGTTCGAAATTTCGATTTCGTCCGGGATATCGTACGGGATTTCGATTTTGTACAGGATTTCGGACTGGATTTCGTACAGGATTTCGTACGGGATTTCGGAAGGGATTTCGGACTGGTTTTTGGACGGGATTTCAGACGGGATTTAGATATCGGACGGGATTTAGATTTCAGAAGGGATTTCGTATGCGATTTCGTACGGGATTTCGATTTCATACGGGATTTCGTACGGGATTTCAAACGGATTTCGATTTCATACGGTATTTCGATTTCGTACGGGATTTCGTACGGGATTACGATTTTGTAGGGGATTTCGGACTGGATTTCATACAGGATTTCGTACGGGATTTCGGAAGGGATTTCGGACTGGTTTTTGGACGGGATTTCGGACGTGATTTAGATTTTGGACGGGATTTAGATTTCGGAAGGGATTTCGTATGGGATTTCGTACGGGATTTCGATTTCGTACGGGATTTCGTACGGGATTTCGTACGGGATTTCGATTTCATACGGGATTTCGATTTCGTACGGGATTTCGTACAGGATTTCGTACGGGATGTCGTACGGGATTTCGGACGGGATTTCGGATGGGATTTCGGACTGGATTTCGTACAGGATTTTGTATGGGATTTCGTACAGGATTTTGGACGGGATTTCGGACGGGATTTCGGACTGGATTTCGTACAGGATTTCGTACGGGATGTCGTACAGGATTTTGGACGGGATTTCGGACGGGATTTCGGACGGGATTTCGGATGAGATTTCGGACTGGATTTCGTACAGGATTTTGTATGGGATTTCGTACAGGATTTTGGACTAGATTTCGGACGGGATTTCGGACGGGATTTCGTACGGGATTTCGGACGGGATTTCAGACGGGATTTCGGACGGGATTTCGTATGGGATTTCGATTTCCTATGGAATTTCGTACGGGATTTAGATTTCGTACGGGATTTTGTAAGGGATTTCTATTTCGTACGGGATTTCTGACGGGATTTCCGACGGGATTTCGATTTCCTACGGGATTTCGTACGGGATTTCGATTTCGTACGGGATTTCGTATGGGATTTTGTATGGGATTTCGTACAGGATTTCGTATGGGATTTCGGACGGGATTTCGGACAGGATTTCAGACGGGATTTCGGACGGGATTTCGGACTGGATTTCGGACGGGATTTCAGACGGGATTTCGTACGGGATTTCAATTTCATACGGGATTTCGATTTCGTACGGGATTTCGTACAGGATTTCGTACGGGATGTCGTACGGGATTTTGGACGGGATTTCGGACGGGATTTCGGACGGGATTTCGGACGGGATTTCGGATGGGATTTCGGACTGGATTTCGTACAGGATTTCGTACGGGATGTCGTACAGGATTTTGGACGGGATTTCGGACGGGATTTCGGACGGGATTTCGGATGAGATTTCGGACTGGATTTCGTACAGGATTTTGTATGGGATTTCGTACGGGATTTCGGACTGGATTTCGGACGGGATTTCGGACGGTATTTCGTACGGGATTTCGGACGGGATTTCAGACGGGATTTCGGACGGGATTTCGTATGGGATTTCGTACGGGATTTCGTACGGGATTTCGTACAGGATTTCGGACGGGATTTCGGACAGGATTTCGTACAGGATTTCTTACGGGATTTCGTACTGGATTTCGTACGGGATTTCGGACTGGATTTCGGACGCGATTTCGGACGGGATTTCGGATGGGATTTCGTACGGGATTTCGTACGGGATTTCGTACGGGATTTCGATTTCGTTCGAAATTTCGATTTCGTCCGGGATATCGTACGGGATTTCGATTTTGTACAGGATTTCGGACTGGATTTCGTACAGGATTTCGTACGGGATTTCGGAAGGGATTTCGGACTGGTTTTTGGACGGGATTTCAGACGGGATTTAGATATCGGACGGGATTTAGATTTCAGAAGGGATTTCGTATGCGATTTCGTACGGGATTTCGATTTCATACGGGATTTCGTACGGGATTTCAAACGGGATTTCGATTTCATACGGGATTTCGATTTCGTACGGGATTTCGTACGGGATTACGATTTTGTAGGGGATTTCGGACTGGATTTCATACAGGATTTCGTACGGGATTTCGGAAGGGATTTCGGACTGGTTTTTGGACGGGATTTCGGACGTGATTTAGATTTTGGACGGGATTTAGATTTCGGAAGGGATTTCGTATGGGATTTCGTACGGGATTTCGATTTCGTACGGGATTTCGTACGGGATTTCGTACGGGATTTCGATTTCATACGGGATTTCGATTTCGTACGGGATTTCGTACAGGATTTCGTACGGGATGTCGTACGGGATTTCGGACGGGATTTCGGATGGGATTTCGGACTGGATTTCGTACAGGATTTCGTACGGGATTTCGTACAGGATTTTGGACGGGATTTCGGACGGGATTTCGGACTGGATTTCGTACAGGATTTCGTACGGGATGTCGTACAGGATTTTGGACGGGATTTCGGACGGGATTTCGGACGGGATTTCGGATGAGATTTCGGACTGGATTTCGTACAGGATTTTGTATGGGATTTCGTACAGGATTTTGGACTGGATTTCGGACGGGATTTCGGACGGGATTTCGTACGGGATTTCGGACGGGATTTCAGACGGGAGTTCGGACGGGATTTCGTATGGGATTTCGTACGGGATTTCGTACTGGATTTCGTACGGGATTTCGGACGGGATTTCGGACGGGATTTCGGACGGGATTTCGGACAGGATTTCGGATGAGATTTCGGACTGGATTTCGTACAGGATTTTGTATGGGATTTCGTACGGGATTTTGGACTGGATTTCGGACGGGATTTCGGACGGGATTTCGTACGGGATTTCGGACGGGATTTCAGACGGGATTTCAGACGGGATTTCGTATGGGATTTCGATTTCCTATGGAATTTCGTACGGGATTTCGATTTCGTACGGGATTTTGTAAGGGATTTCTATTTCGTACGGGATTTCTGACGGGATTTCCGACGGGATTTCGATTTCCTACGGGATTTCGTACGGGAATTCGATTTCGAACGGGATTTCGTATGGGATTTTGTATGGGATTTCGTACAGGATTTCGTACGGGATTTCGGACGGGATTTCGGACAGGATTTCAGACGGGATTTCGGACGGGATTTCGGACTGGATTTCGGACGGGATTTCAGACGGGATTTCGTACGGGATTTCAATTTCATACGGGATTTCGATTTAGTATGGGATTTCGTACAGGATTTCGTACGGGATGTCGTACGGGATTTTGGATGGGATTTCGGACGGGATTTCGGACGGGATTTCGGACGGGATTTCGGATGAGATTTCGGACTGGATTTCGTACAGGATTTCGTACGGGATGTCGTACAGGATTTTGAACGGGATTTCGGACGGGATTTCGGACGGGATTTCGGATGAGATTTCGGACTGGATTTCGTACAGGATTTTGTATGGGATTTCGTACGGGATTTCGGACTGGATTTCGGACGGGATTTCGTACGGGATTTCGGACGGGATTTCAGACGGGATTTCGGACGGGATTTCGTATGGGATTTCGTACGGGATTTCGTACGGGATTTCGTACAGGATTTCGGACGGGATTTCGGACAGGATTTCGTACGGGATTTCTTACGGGATTTCGTACTGGATTTCGTACGGGATTTCGGACTGGATTTCGGACGCGATTTCGGACGGGATTTCGGATGGGATTTCGTACGGGATTTCGTACGGGATTTCGTACGGGATTTCGATTTCGTACGAAATTTCGATTTCGTCCGGGATATCGTACGGGATTTCGATTTTGTACAGGATTTCGGACTGGATTTCGTACAGGATTTCGTACGGGATTTCGGAAGGGATTTCGGACTGGTTTTTGGACGGGATTTCGGACGGTATTTAGATATCGGACGGGATTTAGATTTCAGAAGGGATTTCGTATGCGATTTCGTACGGGATTTCGATTTCATACGGGATTTCGTACGGGATTTCAAACGGGATTTCGATTTCATACGGGATTTCGATTTCGTACGGGATTTCGTACGGGATTACGATTTTGTAGGGGATTTCGGACTGGATTTCATACAGGATTTCGTACGGGATTTCGGAAGGGATTTCGGACTGGTTTTTGGACGGGATTTCGGACGTGATTTAGATTTTGGACGGGATTTAGATTTCGGAAGGGATTTCGTATGGGATTTCGTACGGGATTTCGATTTCGTACGGGATTTCGTACGGGATTTCGTACGGGATTTCGATTTCATACGGGATTTCGATTTCGTCCGGGATATCGTACGGGATTTCGATTTTGTACAGGATTTCGGACTGGATTTCGTACAGAATTTCGTACGGGATTTCGGAAGGGATTTCGGACTGGTTTTTGGACGGGATTTCAGACGGGATTTAGATATCGGACGGGATTTAGATTTCAGAAGGGATTTCGTATGCGATTTCGTACGGGATTTCGATTTCATACGGGATTTCGTACGGGATTTCAAACGGGATTTCGATTTCATACGGGATTTCGATTTCGTACGGGATTTCGTACGGGATTACGATTTTGTAGGGGATTTCGGACTGGATTTCATACAGGATTTCGTACGGGATTTCGGAAGGGATTTCGGACTGGTTTTTGGACGGGATTTCGGACGTGATTTAGATTTTGGACAGGATTTAGATTTCGGAAGGGATTTCGTATGGGATTTCGTACGGGATTTCGATTTCGTACGGGATTTCGTACGGGATTTCGTACGGGATTTCGATTTCATACGGGATTTCGATTTCGTACGGGATTTCGTACAGGATTTCGTACGGGATGTCGTACGGGATTTCGGACGGGATTTCGGATGGGATTTCGGACTGGATTTCGTACAGGATTTCGTACGGGGTTTCGTACAGGATTTTGGACGGGATTTCGGACGGGATTTCGGACTGGATTTCGTACAGGATTTCGTACGGGATGTCGTACAGGATTTTGGACGGGATTTCGGACGGGATTTCGGACGGGATTTCGGATGAGATTTCGGACTGGATTTCGTACAGGATTTTGTATGGGATTTCGTACAGGATTTTGGACTGGATTTCGGACGGGATTTCGGACGGGATTTTGTACGGGATTTCGGACGGGATTTCAGACGGGATTTCGGACGGGATTTCGTATGGGATTTCGATTTCCTATGGAATTTCGTACGGGATTTAGATTTCGTACGGGATTTTGTAAGGGATTTCTATTTCGTACGGGATTTCTGACGGGATTTCCGACGGGATTTCGATTTCCTACGGGATTTCGTACGGGATTTCGATTTCGTACGGGATTTCGTATGGGATTTTGTATGGGATTTCGTACAGGATTTCGTATGGGATTTCGGACGGGATTTCGGACAGGATTTCAGACGGGATTTCGGACGGGATTTCGGACTGGATTTCGGACGGGATTTCAGACGGGATTTCGTACGGGATTTCAATTTCATACGGGATTTCGATTTCGTACGGGATTTCGTACAGGATTTCGTACGGGATGTCGTACGGGATTTTGGACGGGATTTCGGACGGGATTTCGGACGGGATTTCGGACGGGATTTCGGATGGGATTTCGGACTGGATTTCGTACAGGATTTCGTACGGGATGTCGTACAGGATTTTGGACGGGATTTCGGACGGGATTTCGGACGGGATTTCGGATGAGATTTCGGACTGGATTTCGTACAGGATTTTGTATGGGATTTCGTACGGGATTACGGACTGGATTTCGGACGGGATTTCGGACGGTATTTCGTACGGGATTTCGGACGGGATTTCAGACGGGATTTCGGACGGGATTTCGTATGGGATTTCGTACGGGATTTCGTACGGGATTTCGTACAGGATTTCGGACGGGATTTCGGACAAGATTTCGTACAGGATTTCTTACGGGATTTCGTACTGGATTTCGTACGGGATTTCGGACTGGATTTCGGACGCGATTTCGGACGGGATTTCGGATGGGATTTCGTACGGGATTTCGTACGGGATTTCGTACGGGATTTCGATTTCGTTCGAAATTTCGATTTCGTCCGGGATATCGTACGGGATTTCGATTTTGTACAGGATTTCGGACTGGATTTCGTACAGGATTTCGTACGGGATTTCGGAAGGGATTTCGGACTGGTTTTTGGCCGGATTTCAGACGGGATTTAGATATCGGACGGGATTTAGATTTCAGAAGGGATTTCGTATGCGATTTCGTACGGGATTTCGATTTCATACGGGATTTCGTACGGGATTTCAAACGGGATTTCGATTTCATACGGGATTTCGATTTCGTACGGGATTTCGTACGGGATTACGATTTTGTAGGGGATTTCGGACTGGATTTCATACAGGATTTCGTACGGGATTTCGGAAGGGATTTCGGACTGGTTTTTGGACGGGATTTCGGACGTGATTTAGATTTTGGACGGGATTTAGATTTCGGAAGGGATTTCGTATGGGATTTCGTACGGGATTTCGATTTCGTACGGGATTTCGTACGGGATTTCGTACGGGATTTCGATTTCATACGGGATTTCGATTTCGTACGGGATTTCGTACAGGATTTCGTACGGGATGTCGTACGGGATTTCGGACGGGATTTCGGATGGGATTTCGGACTGGATTTCGTACAGGATTTCGTACGGGATTTCGTACAGGATTTTGGACGGGATTTCGGACGGGATTTCGGACTGGATTTCGTACAGGATTTCGTACGGGATGTCGTACAGGATTTTGGACGGGATTTCGGACGGGATTTCGGACGGGATTTCGGATGAGATTTCGGACTGGATTTCGTACAGGATTTTGTATGGGATTTCGTACGGGATTTTGGACTGGATTTCGGACGGGATTTCGGACGGGATTTCGTACGGGATTTCGGACGGGATTTCAGACGGGAGTTCGGACGGGATTTCGTATGGGATTTCGTACGGGATTTCGTACTGGATTTCGTACGGGATTTCGGACGGGATTTCGGACGGGATTTCGGACGGGATTTCGGACAGGATTTCGGATGAGATTTCGGACTGGATTTCGTACAGGATTTTGTATGGGATTTCGTACGGGATTTTGGACTGGATTTCGGACGGGATTTCGGACGGGATTTCGTACGGGATTTCGGACGGGATTTCAGACGGGATTTCAGACGGGATTTCGTATGGGATTTCGATTTCCTATGGAATTTCGTACGGGATTTCGATTTCGTACGGGATTTTGTAAGGGATTTCTATTTCGTACGGGATTTCTGACGGGATTTCCGACGGGATTTCGATTTCCTACGGGATTTCGTACGGGATTTCGATTTCGAACGGGATTTCGTTTGGGATTTTGTATGGGATTTCGTACAGGATTTCGTACGGGATTTCGGACGGGATTTCGGACAGGATTTCAGACGGGATTTCGGACGGGATTTCGGACTGGATTTCGGACGGGATTTCAGACGGGATTTCGTACGGGATTTCAATTTCATACGGGATTTCGATTTAGTATGGGATTTCGTACAGGATTTCGTACGGGATGTCGTACGGGATTTTGGATCGGATTTCGGACGGGATTTCGGACGGGATTTCGGACGGGATTTCGGATGGGATTTCGGACTGGATTTCGTACAGGATTTCGTACGGGATGTCGTACAGGATTTTGAACGGGATTTCGGACGGGATTTCGGACGGGATTTCGGATGAGATTTCGGACTGGATTTCGTACAGGATTTTGTATGGGATTTCGTACGGGATTTCGGACTGGATTTCGGACGGGATTTCGTACGGGATTTCGGACGGGATTTCAGACGGGATTTCGGACGGGATTTCGTATGGGATTTCGTACGGGATTTCGTACGGGATTTCGTACAGGATTTCGGACGGGATTTCGGACAGGATTTCGTACGGGATTTCTTACGGGATTTCGTACTGGATTTCGTACGGGATTTCGGACTGGATTTCGGACGCGATTTCGGACGGGATTTCGGATGGGATTTCGTACGGGATTTCGTACGGGATTTCGTACGGGATTTCGATTTCGTACGAAATTTCGATTTCGTCCGGGATATCGTATGGGATTTCGATTTTGTACAGGATTTCGGACTGGATTTCGTACAGGATTTCGTACGGGATTTCGGAAGGGATTTCGGACTGGTTTTTGGACGGGATTTCGGACGGTATTTAGATATCGGACGGGATTTAGATTTCAGAAGGGATTTCGTATGCGATTTCGTACGGGATTTCGATTTCATACGGGATTTCGTACGGGATTTCAAACGGGATTTCGATTTCATACGGGATTTCGATTTCGTACGGGATTTCGTACGGGATTACGATTTTGTAGGGGATTTCGGACTGGATTTCATACAGGATTTCGTACGGGATTTCGGAAGGGATTTCGGACTGGTTTTTGGACGGGATTTCGGACGTGATTTAGATTTTGGACGGGATTTAGATTTCGGAAGGGATTTCGTATGGGATTTCGTACGGGATTTCGATTTCGTACGGGATTTCGTACGGGATTTCGTACGGGATTTCGATTTCATACGGGATTTCGATTTCGTACGGGATTTCGTACAGGATTTCGTACGGGATGTCGTACGGGATTTCGGACGGGATTTCGGATGGGATTTCGGACTGGATTTAGTACAGGATTTCGTACGGGATTTCGTACAGGATTTTGGACGGGATTTCGGACGGGATTTCGGACTGGATTTCGTACAGGATTTCGTACGGGATGTCGTACAGGATTTTGGACGGGATTTCGGACGGGATTTCGGACGGGATTTCGGATGAGATTTCGGACTGGATTTCGTACAGGATTTTGTATGGGATTTCGTACGGGATTTTGGACTGGATTTCGGACGGGATTTCGGACGGGATTTCGTACGGGATTTCGGACGGGATTTCAGACGGGAGTTCGGACGGGATTTCGTATGGGATTTCGTACGGGATTTCGTACTGGATTTCGTACGGGATTTCGGACGGGATTTCGGACGGGATTTCGGACGGGATTTCGGACAGGATTTCGGATGAGATTTCGGACTGGATTTCGTACAGGATTTTGTATGGGATTTCGTACGGGATTTTGGACTGGATTTCGGACGGGATTTCGGACGGGATTTCGTACGGGATTTCGGACGGGATTTCAGACGGGATTTCAGACGGGATTTCGTATGGGATTTCGATTTCCTATGGAATTTCGTACGGGATTTCGATTTCGTACGGGATTTTGTAAGGGATTTCTATTTCGTACGGGATTTCTGACGGGATTTCCGACGGGATTTCGATTTCCTACGGGATTTCGTACGGGATTTCGATTTCGAACGGGATTTCGTTTGGGATTTTGTATGGGATTTCGTACAGGATTTCGTACGGGATTTCGGACGGGATTTCGGACAGGATTTCAGACGGGATTTCGGACGGGATTTCGGACTGGATTTCGGACGGGATTTCAGACGGGATTTCGTACGGGATTTCAATTTCATACGGGATTTCGATTTAGTATGGGATTTCGTACAGGATTTCGTACGGGATGTCGTACGGGATTTTGGATGGGATTTCGGACGGGATTTCGGACGGGATTTCGGACGGGATTTCGGATGGGATTTCGGACTGGATTTCGTACAGGATTTCGTACGGGATGTCGTACAGGATTTTGAACGGGATTTCGGACGGGATTTCGGACGGGATTTCGGATGAGATTTCGGACTGGATTTCGTACAGGATTTTGTATGGGATTTCGTACGGGATTTCGGACTGGATTTCGGACGGGATTTCGTACAGGATTTCGGACGGGATTTCAGACGGGATTTCGGACGGGATTTCGTATGGGATTTCGTACGGGATTTCGTACGGGATTTCGTACAGGATTTCGGACGGGATTTCGGACAGGATTTCGTACGGGATTTCTTACGGGATTTCGTACTGGATTTCGTACGGGATTTCGGACTGGATTTCGGACGCGATTTCGGACGGGATTTCGGATGGGATTTCGTACGGGATTTCGTACGGGATTTCGTACGGGATTTCGATTTCGTACGAAATTTCGATTTCGTCCGGGATATCGTATGGGATTTCGATTTTGTACAGGATTTCGGACTGGATTTCGTACAGGATTTCGTACGGGATTTCGGAAGGGATTTCGGACTGGTTTTTGGACTGGATTTCGGACGGTATTTAGATATCGGACGGGATTTAGATTTCAGAAGGGATTTCGTATGCGATTTCGTACGGGATTTCGATTTCATACGGGATTTCGTACGGGATTTCAAACGGGATTTCGATTTCATACGGGATTTCGATTTCGTACGGGATTTCGTACGGGATTACGATTTTGTAGGGGATTTCGGACTGGATTTCATACAGGATTTCGTACGGGATTTCGGAAGGGATTTTGGACTGGTTTTTGGACGGGATTTCGGACGTGATTTAGATTTTGGACGGGATTTAGATTTCGGAAGGGATTTCGTATGGGATTTCGTACGGGATTTCGATTTCGTACGGGATTTCGTACGGGATTTCGTACGGGATTTCGATTTCATACGGGATTTCGATTTCGTACGGGATTTCGTACAGGATTTCGTACGGGATGTCGTACGGGATTTCGGACGGGATTTCGGATGGGATTTCGGACTGGATTTAGTACAGGATTTCGTACGGGATTTCGTACAGGATTTTGGACGGGATTTCGGACGGGATTTCGGACTGGATTTCGTACAGGATTTCGTACGGGATGTCGTACAGGATTTTGGACGGGATTTCGGACGGGATTTCGGACGGGATTTCGGATGAGATTTCGGACTGGATTTCGTACAGGATTTTGTATGGGATTTCGTACGGGATTTTGGACTGGATTTCGGACGGGATTTCGGACGGGATTTCGTACGGGATTTCGGACGGGATTTCAGACGGGATTTTGGACGGAATTTCGTATGGGATTTCGTACGGGATTTCGTACTGGATTTCGTAGGGGATTTCGGACTGGATTTCGGACGGGATTTCGGACGGGATTTCGAACGGGATTTCGTACGGGATGTTGTACAGGATTTTGGACGGGATTTCGGACGGGATTTCGGACGGAATTTCGGACGGGATTTCGGATGAGATTTCGGACTGGATTTCGTACAGGATTTCGTACGGGATTTTGGACTGGATTTCGGACGGGATTTCGGACGGGATTTCGTACGGGATTTCGGACGGGATTTCAGACGGGATTTCGGACGGGATTTCGTATGGGATTTCGTACGGGATTTCGTACTGGATTTCGTACGGGATTTCGGACGGGATTTCGGACGGGATTTCGGACGGGATTTCGGATGAGATTTCGGACTGGATTTCGTACAGGATTTTGTATGGGATTTCGTACGGGATTTTGGACTGGATTTCGGACGGGATTTCGGACGGGATTTCGTACGGGATTTCGGACGGGATTTCAGACGGGATTTCGGACGGGATTTCGTATGGGATTTCGTACGGGATTTCGTACTGGATTTCGTACGGGATTTCGGACGGGATTTCGGACGGGATTTCGGACGGGATTTCGGACAGGATTTCGGATGAGATTTCGGACTGGATTTTGTACAGGATTTTGTATGGGATTTCGTACGGGATTTTGTACTGGATTTCGGACGGGATTTCGGACGGGATTTCGTACGGGATTTCGGACGGGATTTCAGACGGGATTTCAGACGGGATTTCGTATGGGATTTCGATTTCCTATGGAATTTCGTACGGGATTTCGATTTCGTACGGGATTTTGTAAGGGATTTCTATTTCGTACGGGATTTCTGACGGGATTTCCGACGGGATTTCGATTTCCTACGGGATTTCGTACGGGATTTCGATTTCGAACGGGATTTCGTATGGGATTTTGTATGGGATTTCGTACAGGATTTCGTACGGGATTTCGGACGGGATTTCGGACAGGATTTCTGACGGGATTTCGGACGGGATTTCGGACTGGATTTCGGACGGGATTTCAGACGGGATTTCGTACGGGATTTCAATTTCATACGGGATTTCGATTTAGTATGGGATTTCGTACAGGATTTCGTACGGGATGTCGTACGGGATTTTGGATGGGATTTCGGACGGGATTTCGGACGGGATTTCGGACGGGATTTCGGATGGGATTTCGGACTGGATTTCGTACAGGATTTCGTACGGGATGTCGTACAGGATTTTGAACGGGATTTCGGACGGGATTTCGGACGGGATTTCAGATGAGATTTCGGACTGGATTTCGTACAGGATTTTGTATGGGATTTCGTACGGGATTTCGGACTGGATTTCGGACGGGATTTCGTACGGGATTTCGGACGGGATTTCAGACGGGATTTCGGACGGGATTTCGTATGGGATTTCGTACGGGATTTCGTACGGGATTTCGTACAGGATTTCGGATGGGATTTCGGACAGGATTTCGTACGGGATTTCTTACGGGATTTCGTACTGGATTTCGTACGGGATTTCGGACTGGATTTCGTACGCGATTTCGGACGGGATTTCGGATGGGATTTCGTACGGGATTTCGTACGGGATTTCGTACGGGATTTCGATTTCGTACGAAATTTCGATTTCGTCCGGGATATCGTACGGGATTTCGATTTTGTACAGGATTTCGGACTGGATTTCGTACAGGATTTCGTACGGGATTTCGGAAGGGATTTCGGACTGGTTTTTGGACGGGATTTCGAACGGGATTTAGATATCGGACGGGATTTAGATTTCAGAAGGGATTTCGTATGCGATTTCGTACGGGATTTCGATTTCATACGGGATTTCAAACGGGATTTCGATTTCATACGGGATTTCGATTTCGTACGGGATTTCGTACGGGATTACGATTTTGTAGGGGATTTCGGACTGGATTTCATACAGGATTTCGTACGGGATTTCGGAAGGGATTTCGGACTGGTTTTTGGACGGGATTTAGGACGTGATTTAGATTTTGGACGGGATTTAGATTTCGGAAGGGATTTCGTATGGGATTTCGTACGGGATTTCGATTTCGTACGGGATTTCGTACGGGATTTCGTACGGGATTTCGATTTCATACGGGATTTCGATTTCGTACGGGATTTCGTACAGGATTTCGTACGGGATGTCGTACGGGATTTCGGACGGGATTTCGGATGGGATTTCGGACTGGATTTCGTACAGGATTTCGTACGGGATTTCGTACAGGATTTTGGACGGGATTTCGGACGGGATTTCCGACTGGATTTCGTACAGGATTTCGTACGGGATGTCGTACAGGATTTTGGACGGGATTTCGGACGGGATTTCGGACGGGATTTCGGATGAGATTTCGGACTGGATTTCGTACAGGATTTTGTATGGGATTTCGTACGGGATTTTGGACTGGATTTCGGACGGGATTTCGGACGGGATTTCGTACGGGATTTCGGACGGGATTTCAGACGGGATTTCGGACGGGATTTCGTATGGGATTTCGTACGGGATTTCGTACTGGATTCCGTAGGGGATTTCGGACGGGATTTCGGACGGGATTTCGGACGGGATTTCGAACGGGATTTCGTACGGGATGTCGTACAGGATTTTGGACGGTATTTCGGACGGGATTTCGGACGGAATTTCGGACGGGATTTCGGATGAGATTTCGGACTGGATTTCGTACAGGATTTCGTACGGGATTTTGGACTGGATTTCGGACGGGATTTCGGACGGGATTTCGTACGGGATTTCGGACGGGATTTCAGACGGGATTTCGGACGGGATTTCGTATGGGATTTCGTACGGGATTTCGTACTGGATTTCGTACGGGATTTCGGACGGGATTTCGGACGGGATTTCGGACGGGATTTCGAACGGGATTTCGGACGGGATTTCGATTTCGGACGGGATTTCGTACGGGATTTCGATTTCGTACAGGATTTCGGACGGGATTTCGATTTCAGACGGGATTTCGTACGGGATTTCGTATGGGATTTCGATTTCCTACGGGATTTCGTACGGGATTTCGATTTAGTACGGGATTTTGTAGGGATTTCTATTTCGTACGGGATTTCTGACGGGATTTCCGACGGGATTTTGATTTCCTACGGGATTTTGTACGGGATTTCGATTTCGTACGGGATTTCGTATGGGATTTTGTATGGGATTTCGTACAGGATTTCGTACGGGATTTCGGACGGGATTTCGGACAGGATTTCAGACGGGATTTCGGACGGGATTTCGGACGGGATTTCGGACGGGATTTCGGACGGGATTTCGTACGGGATTTCAATTTCATACGGGATTTCGATTTCGTACGGGATTTCGTACAGGATTTCGTACGGGATGTCGTACGGGATTTTGGACGGGATTTCGGACGGGATTTCGGACGGGATTTCGGATGGGATTTCGGACTGGATTTCGTACAGGATTTCGTACGGGATGTCGTACAGGATTTTGGACGGGATTTCGGACGGGATTTCGGACGGGATTTCGGATGAGATTTCGGACTGGATTTCGAACTGGATTTTGTATGGGATTTCGTACGGGATTTCGGACTGGATTTCGGACGGGATTTCGGACGGGATTTCGTATGGGATTTCGGACGGGATTTCAGACGGGATTTCGGACGGGATTTCGTATGGGATTTCGTACGGGATTTCGTACGGGATTTCGTACAGGATTTCGGACGGGATTTCGGACGGGATTTCGTACGGGATTTCTTACGGGATTTCGTACTGGATTTCGTACGAGATTTCGGACTGGATTTCGGACGCGATTTCGGACGGGATTTCGGATGGGATTTCGTACGGGATTTCGTACGGGATTTCGTACGGGATTTCGATTTCGTACGAAATTTCGATTTCGTCCGGGATATCGTATGGGATTTCGATTTTGTTCAGGATTTCGGACTGGATTTCGTACAGGATTTCGTACGGGATTTCGGAAGGGATTTCGGACTGGTTTTTGGACGGGATTTCGGACGTGATTTAGATTTTGGACGGGATTTAGATTTCGGAAGGGATTTCGTACAGGATTTTGTATGGGATTTCGTACGGGATTTTGGACTGGATTTCGGACGGGATTTCGGACGGGATTTCGTACTGGATTTCGTACGGGATTTCGGACTGGATTTAGATATCGGACGGGATTTAGATTTCAGAAGGGATTTCGTATGCGATTTCGTACGGGATTTCGATTTCATACGGGATTTCAAACGGGATTTCGATTTCATACGGGATTTCGATTTCGTACGGGATTTCGTACGGGATTACGATTTTGTAGGGGATTTCGGACTGGATTTCATACAGGATTTCGTACGGGATTTCGGAAGGGATTTCGGACTGGTTTTTGGACGGGATTTAGGACGTGATTTAGATTTTGGACGGGATTTAGATTTCGGAAGGGATTTCGTATGGGATTTCGTACGGGATTTCGATTTCGTACGGGATTTCGTACGGGATTTCGTACGGGATTTCGATTTCATACGGGATTTCGATTTCGTACGGGATTTCGTACAGGATTTCGTACGGGATGTCGTACGGGATTTCGGACGGGATTTCGGATGGGATTTCGGACTGGATTTCGTACAGGATTCGTACGGGATTTCGTACAGGATTTTGGACGGGATTTCGGACGGGATTTCCGACTGGATTTCGTACAGGATTTCGTACGGGATGTCGTACAGGATTTTGGACGGGATTTCGGACGGGATTTCGGACGGGATTTCGGATGAGATTTCGGACTGGATTTCGTACAGGATTTTGTATGGGATTTCGTACGGGATTTTGGACTGGATTTCGGACGGGATTTCGGACGGGATTTCGTACGGGATTTCGGACGGGATTTCAGACGGGATTTCGGACGGGATTTCGTATGGGATTTCGTACGGGATTTCGTACTGGATTCCGTAGGGGATTTCGGACGGGATTTCGGACGGGATTTCGGACGGGATTTCGAACGGGATTTCGTACGGGATGTCGTACAGGATTTTGGACGGTATTTCGGACGGGATTTCGGACGGAATTTCGGACGGGATTTCGGATGAGATTTCGGACTGGATTTCGTACAGGATTTCGTACGGGATTTTGGACTGGATTTCGGACGGGATTTCGGACGGGATTCGTACGGGATTTCGGACGGGATTTCAGACGGGATTTCGGACGGGATTTCGTATGGGATTTCGTACGGGATTTCGTACTGGATTTCGTACGGGATTTCGGACGGGATTTCGGACGGGATTTCGGACGGGATTTCGAACGGGATTTCGGACGGGATTTCGATTTCGGACGGGATTTCGTACGGGATTTCGATTTCGTACAGGATTTCGGACGGGATTTCGATTTCAGACGGGATTTCGTACGGGATTTCGTATGGGATTTCGATTTCCTACGGGATTTCGTACGGGATTTCGATTTAGTACGGGATTTTGTAGGGATTTCTATTTCGTACGGGATTTCTGACGGGATTTCCGACGGGATTTTGATTTCCTACGGGATTTTGTACGGGATTTCGATTTCGTACGGGATTTCGTATGGGATTTTGTATGGGATTTCGTACAGGATTTCGTACGGGATTTCGGACGGGATTTCGGACAGGATTTCAGACGGGATTTCGGACGGGATTTCGGACGGGATTTCGGACGGGATTTCGGACGGGATTTCGTACGGGATTTCAATTTCATACGGGATTTCGATTTCGTACGGGATTTCGTACAGGATTTCGTACGGGATGTCGTACGGGATTTTGGACGGGATTTCGGACGGGATTTCGGACGGGATTTCGGATGGGATTTCGGACTGGATTTCGTACAGGATTTCGTACGGGATGTCGTACAGGATTTTGGACGGGATTTCGGACGGGATTTCGGACGGGATTTCGGATGAGATTTCGGACTGGATTTCGAACTGGATTTTGTATGGGATTTCGTACGGGATTTCGGACTGGATTTCGGACGGGATTTCGGACGGGATTTCGTATGGGATTTCGGACGGGATTTCAGACGGGATTTCGGACGGGATTTCGTATGGGATTTCGTACGGGATTTCGTACGGGATTTCGTACAGGATTTCGGACGGGATTTCGGACGGGATTTCGTACGGGATTTCTTACGGGATTTCGTACTGGATTTCGTACGAGATTTCGGACTGGATTTCGGACGCGATTTCGGACGGGATTTCGGATGGGATTTCGTACGGGATTTCGTACGGGATTTCGTACGGGATTTCGATTTCGTACGAAATTTCGATTTCGTCCGGGATATCGTATGGGATTTCGATTTTGTTCAGGATTTCGGACTGGATTTCGTACAGGATTTCGTACGGGATTTCGGAAGGGATTTCGGACTGGTTTTTGGACGGGATTTCGGACGTGATTTAGATTTTGGACGGGATTTAGATTTCGGAAGGGATTTCGTACAGGATTTTGTATGGGATTTCGTACGGGATTTTGGACTGGATTTCGGACGGGATTTCGGACGGGATTTCGTACGGGATTTCGGACGGGATTTCAAACGGGATTTCGGACGGGATTTCGTATGGGATTTCGTACGGGATTTAGTACTGGATTTCGTACGGGATTTCGGACGGGATTTCGGACGGGATTTCGGACGGGATTTCGAACGGGATTTCGTACGGGATGTCGTACAGGATTTTGGACGAGATTTCGGACGGGATTTCGTACAGGATTTCGGATGAGATTTCGGACTGGATTTCGTACAGGATTTCGTATGGGATTTCGTACGGGATTTAGTACTGGATTTCGTACAGGATTTCGGACGGGATTTCGGACGGGATTTCGGACGGGATTTCGAACGGGATTTCGTACGGGATGTCGTACAGGATTTTGGACTGGATTTCGGACGGGATTTCGGACGGGATTTCGTACGGGATTTCGGACGGGATTTCAGACGGGATTTCGGACGGGATTTCGTATGGGATTTCGTACGGGATTTCGTACTGGATTTCGTACGGGATTTCGGACGGGATTTCGGACGGGATTTCGGACGGGATTTCGAACGGGATTTCGGACGGGATTTCGATTTCGGACGGGATTTCGTACGGGATTTCGATTTCGTACAGGATTTCGAACGGGATTTCGATTTCGTACGGGATTTTTATTTCGTACGGAATGTCGAACGGGATTTTGTAAGGGATTTCGATTTCGTACAGGATTTCGGATGAGATTTCGGACTGGATTTCGTACAGGATTTCGTATGGGACGGGATTTCGGACGGGATTTCGGATGAGATTTCGGACTGGATTTCGAACTGGATTTTGTATGGGATTTCGTACGGGATTTCGGACTGGATTTCGGACGGGATTTCGGACGGGATTTCGTATGGGATTTCGGACGGGATTTCAGACGGGATTTCGGACGGGATTTCGTATGGGATTTCGTACGGGATTTCGTACGGGATTTCGTACAGGATTTCGGACGGGATTTCGGACGGGATTTCGTACGGGATTTCTTACGGGATTTCGTACTGGATTTCGTACGAGATTTCGGACTGGATTTCGGACGCGATTTCGGACGGGATTTCGGATGGGATTTCGTACGGGATTTCGTACGGGATTTCGTACGGGATTTCGATTTCGTACGAAATTTCGATTTCGTCCGGGATATCGTATGGGATTTCGATTTTGTTCAGGATTTCGGACTGGATTTCGTACAGGATTTCGTACGGGATTTCGGAAGGGATTTCGGACTGGTTTTTGGACGGGATTTCGGACGTGATTTAGATTTTGGACGGGATTTAGATTTCGGAAGGGATTTCGTACAGGATTTTGTATGGGATTTCGTACGGGATTTTGGACTGGATTTCGGACGGGATTTCGGACGGGATTTCGTACGGGATTTCGGACGGGATTTCAAACGGGATTTCGGACGGGATTTCGTATGGGATTTCGTACGGGATTTAGTACTGGATTTCGTACGGGATTTCGGACGGGATTTCGGACGGGATTTCGGACGGGATTTCGAACGGGATTTCGTACGGGATGTCGTACAGGATTTTGGACGAGATTTCGGACGGGATTTCGGACGGGATTTCGGATGAGATTTCGGACTGGATTTCGTACAGGATTTCGTATGGGATTTCGTACGGGATTTAGTACTGGATTTCGTACAGGATTTCGGACGGGATTTCGGACGGGATTTCGGACGGGATTTCGAACGGGATTTCGTACGGGATGTCGTACAGGATTTTGGACTGGATTTCGGACGGGATTTCGGACGGGATTTCGTACGGGATTTCGGACGGGATTTCAGACGGGATTTCGGACGGGATTTCGTATGGGATTTCGTACGGGATTTCGTACTGGATTTCGTACGGGATTTCGGACGGGATTTCGGACGGGATTTCGGACGGGATTTCGAACGGGATTTCGGACGGGATTTCGATTTCGGACGGGATTTCGTACGGGATTTCGATTTCGTACAGGATTTCGAACGGGATTTCGATTTCGTACGGGATTTTTATTTCGTACGGAATGTCGAACGGGATTTTGTAAGGGATTTCGATTTCGTACAGGATTTCGGACGGGATTTCGATTTCAGACGGGATTTCGTTCGGGATTTCGTATGGGATTTCGATTTCCTACGGGATTTCGTACGGGATTTCGATTTAGTACGAGATTTTGTAGGGATTTCTATTTCGTACGGGATTTCTGACGGGATTTCCGACGGGATTTTGATTTCCTACGGGATTTAGTACGGGATTTCGATTTCGTACAGGATTTCGTATGTTATTTTGTATGGGATTTCGTACAGGATTTCGTACGGGATTTCGGACGGGATTTCGGACAGGATTTCAGACGGGATTTCGGACGGGATTTCGGACGGGATTTCGGACGGGATTTCGGACGGGATTTCGTACGGGATTTCGTACGGGATTTCGTACGGGATTTCGATTTCGTACGAAATTTCGATTTCGTCCGGGATATCGTATGGGATTTCGATTTTGTACAGGATTTCGGACTGGATTTCGTACAGGATTTCGTACGGGATTTCGGAAGGGATTTCGGACTGGTTTTTGGACGGGATTTCGGACGTGATTTAGATTTTGGACGGGATTTAGATTTCGGAAGGGATTTCGTATGGGATTTCGTACGGGATTTCGATTTCGTACGGGATTTCGTACGGGATTTTGTACGGGATTTCGATTTCATACGGGATTTCGATTTCGTACGGGATTTCGTACAGGATTTCGTACGGGATGTCGTACGGGATTTCGGACGGGATTTCGGATGGGATTTCGGACTGGATTTCGTACAGGATTTCGTACGGGATTTCGTACAGGATTTTGGACGGGATTTCGGACGGGATTTCGGACTGGATTTCGTACAGGATTTCGTACGGGATGTCGTACAGGATTTTGGACGGGATTTCGGACGGGATTTCGGACGGGATTTCGGATGAGATTTCGGACTGGATTTCGTACAGGATTTTGTATGGGATTTCGTACGGGATTTCGGACTGGATTTCGGATGGGATTTCGGACGGGATTTCGTACGGGATTTCGGACGGGATTTCGGACAGGATTCGGATGAGATTTCGGACTGTATTTCGTACAGGATTTCGGATGGGATTTCGGACTGGATTTCGTACAGGATTTCGTACGGGATGTCGTACAGGATTTTGGACGGGATTTCAGACGGGATTTCGGACGGGATTTCGTATGGGATTTCGTACGGGATTTCGTACTGGATTTCGTACGGGATTTCGGACGGGATTTCGGACGGGATTTCGTACGGGATTTCGAACGGGATTTCGGACGGGATTTCGATTTCGGACGGGATTTCGTACGGGATTTCGATTTCGTACAGGTTTTCGAACGGGATTTCGATTTCGTACGGGATTTCGTACGGGATTTCTATTTCGTACGGGATGTCGAACGGGATTTTGTAAGGGATTTCGATTTCGTACAGGATTTCGGACGGGATTTCGATTTCAGACGGGATTTCGTACGGGATTTCGTATGGGATTTCGATTTCCTACGGGATTTCGTACGGGATTTCGATTTAGTACGGGATTTTGTAAGGGATTTCTATTTCGTACGGGATTTCTGACGGGATTTCCGACGGGATTTGATTTCCTACGGGATTTCGTACAGGATTTCGATTTCGTACGGGATTTCGTATGGGATTTTGTATGGGATTTCGTACAGGATTTCGTACGGGATTTCGGACGGGATTTCGGACAGGATTTCAGACGGGATTTCGGACGGGATTTCGGACGGGATTTCGGACGGGATTTCGTACGGGATTTCGTACGGGATTTCGTACGGGATTTCGATTTCGTACGAAATTTCGATTTCGTCCGGGATATCGTATGGGATTTCGATTTTGTACAGGATTTCGGACTGGATTTCGTACAGGATTTCGTACGGGATTTCGGAAGGGATTTCGGACTGGTTTTTGGACGGGATTTCGGACGTGATTTAGATTTTGGACGGGATTTAGATTTCGGAAGGGATTTCGTATGGGATTTCGTACGGGATTTCGATTTCGTACGGGATTTCGTACGGGATTTTGTACGGGATTTCGATTTCATACGGGATTTCGATTTCGTACGGGATTTCGTACAGGATTTCATACGGGATGTCGTACGGGATTTCGGACGGGATTTCGGATGGGATTTCGGACTGGATTTCGTACAGGATTTCGTACGGGATTTCGTACAGGATTTTGGACGGGATTTCGGACGGGATTTCGGACTGGATTTTGTACAGGATTTCGTACGGGATGTCGTACAGGATTTTGGACGGGATTTCGGACGGGATTTCGGACGGGATTTCGGATGAGATTTCGGACTGGATTTCGAACTGGATTTTGTATGGGATTTCGTACGGGATATCGGACTGGATTTCGGACGGGATTTCGGACGGGATTTCGTACGGGATTTTGGACGGGATTTCAGACGGGATTTCGGACGGGATTTCGTATGGGATTTCGTACGGGATTTCGTACGGGATTTCGTACAGGATTTCGGACGGGATTTCGGACGGGATTTCGTACGGGATTTCTTACGGGATTTCGTACTGGATTTCGTACGGGATTTCGGACTGGATTTCGGACGCGATTTCGGACGGGATTTCGGATGGGATTTCGTACGGGATTTCGTACGGGATTTCGTACTGGATTTCGTACGGGATTTCGG
Organism: Lethenteron reissneri; assembly: GCF_015708825.2. Lineage (NCBI taxonomy): Eukaryota > Metazoa > Chordata > Hyperoartia > Petromyzontiformes > Petromyzontidae > Lethenteron > Lethenteron reissneri. Next base: position 6,498 of record NW_026890682.1, on the reverse strand, counting down.
ACGGGATTTCGGACGGGATTTCGGACGGGATTTCGAACGGGATTTCGTACGGGATGTCGTACAGGATTTTGGACGGGATTTCGGACGGGATTTCGGATGAGATTTCGGACTGGATTTCGTACAGGATTTCGTACGGGATTTTGGACTGGATTTCGGACGGGATTTCGGACGGGATTTCGTACGGGATTTCGGACGGGATTTCAGACGGGATTTCGGATGGGATTTCGTATGGGATTTCGTATGGGATTTCGTACTGGATTTCGTACGGGATTTCGGACGGGATTTCGGACGGGATTTCGTACGGGATTTCGAACGGGATTTCGGACGGGATTTCGATTTCGGACGGGATTTCGTACGGGATTTCGATTTCGTACAGGTTTTCGAACGGGATTTCGATTTCGTACGGGATTTCGTACGGGATTTCGTACAGGATTTCGGACGGGATTTCGGACGGGATTTCGTACGGGATTTCTTACGGGATTTCGTACTGGATTTCGTACGGGATTTCGGACAGGATTTCGGACGCGATTTCGGACGGGATTTCGGATGGGATTTCGTACGGGATTTCGTACGGGATTTCGTACTGGATTTCGTACGGGATTTCGGACGGGATTTCGGACGGGATTTCGGACGGGATTTCGAACGGGATTTCGTACGGGATGTCGTACAGGATTTTGGATGGGATTTCGGACGGGATTTTGGACGGGATTTCGGATGAGATTTCGGACTGGATTTCGTACAGGATTTCGTACGGGATTTTGGACTGGATTTCGGACGGGATTTCGGACGGGATTTCGTACGGGATTTCGGACGGGATTTCAGACGGGATTTCGGACGGGATTTCATATGGGATTTCGTACGGGATTTCGTACTGGATTTCGTACGGGATTTCGGACGGGATTTCGGACGGGATTTCGTACGGGATTTCGAACGGGATTTCGGACGGGATTTCGATTTCGGACGGGATTTCGTACGGGATTTCGATTTCGTACAGGTTTTCGAACGGGATTTCGATTTCGTACGGGATTTCGTACGGGATTTCTATTTCGTACGGGATGTCGAACAAGATTTTGTAAGGGATTTCGATTTCGTACAGGATTTCGGACGGGATTTCGATTTCAGACGGGATTTCATACGGGATTTCGTATGGGATTTCGATTTCCTACGGGATTTCGTACGGGATTTCGATTTAGTACGGGATTTTGTAAGGGATTTCTATTTCGTACGGGATTTCTGACGGGATTTCCGACGGGATTTTGATTTCCTACGGGATTTCGTATGGGATTTCGATTTCGTACGGGATTTCGTATGGGATTTTGTATGGGATTTCGTACAGGATTTCGGACGGGATTTCGGACGGGATTTCGGACGGGATTTCGGACGGGATTTCGTACGGGATTTCGTACGGGATTTCGTACGGGATTTCGATTTCGTACGAAATTTCGATTTTCGTCCGGGATATCGTATGGGATTTCGATTTTGTACAGGATTTCGGACTGGATTTCGTACAGGATTTCGTACGGGATTTCGGAAGGGATTTCGTACGGGATTTCGAACGGGATTTCGGACGGGATTTCGATTTCGGACGGGATTTCGTACGGGATTTCGATTTCGTACAGGTTTTCGAACGGGATTTCGATTTCGTACGGGATTTCGTACGGGATTTCGTACAGGATTTCGGACGGGATTTCGGACGGGATTTCGTACGGGATTTCTTACGGGATTTCGTACTGGATTTCGTACGGGATTTCGGACAGGATTTCGGACGCGATTTCGGACGGGATTTCGGATGGGATTTCGTACGGGATTTCGTACGGGATTTCGTACTGGATTTCGTACGGGATTTCGGACGGGATTTCGGACGGGATTTCGGACGGGATTTCGAACGGGATTTCGTACGGGATGTCGTACAGGATTTGGACGGGATTTCGGACGGGATTTCGGACGGGATTTCGGATGAGATTTCGGACTGGATTTCGTACAGGATTTCGTACGGGATTTTGGACTGGATTTCGGACGGGATTTCGGACGGGATTTCGTACGGGATTTCGGACGGGATTTCAGACGGGATTTCGGACGGGATTTCATATGGGATTTCGTACGGGATTTCGTACTGGATTTCGTACGGGATTTCGGACGGGATTTCGGACGGGATTTCGTACGGGATTTCGAACGGGATTTCGGACGGGATTTCGATTTCGGACGGGATTTCGTACGGGATTTCGATTTCGTACAGGTTTTCGAACGGGATTTCGATTTCGTACGGGATTTCGTACGGGATTTCTATTTCGTACGGGATGTCGAACAAGATTTTGTAAGGGATTTCGATTTCGTACAGGATTTCGGACGGGATTTCGATTTCAGACGGGATTTCATACGGGATTTCGTATGGGATTTCGATTTCCTACGGGATTTCGTACGGGATTTCGATTTAGTACGGGATTTTGTAAGGGATTTCTATTTCGTACGGGATTTCTGACGGGATTTCCGACGGGATTTTGATTTCCTACGGGATTTCGTACGGGATTTCGATTTCGTACGGGATTTCGTATGGGATTTTGTATGGGATTTCGTACAGGATTTCGGACGGGATTTCGGACGGGATTTCGGACGGGATTTCGGACGGGATTTCGTACGGATTTCGTACGGGATTTCGTACGGGATTTCGATTTCGTACGAAATTTCGATTTCGTCCGGGATATCGTATGGGATTTCGATTTTGTACAGGATTTCGGACTGGATTTCGTACAGGATTTCGTACGGGATTTCGGAAGGGATTTCGGACTGGTTTTTGGACGGGATTTCGGACGTGATTTAGATTTTGGACAGGATTTAGATTTCGGAAGGGATTTCGTATGGGATTTCGTACGGGATTTCGATTTCGTACGGATTTCGTACGGGATTTCGTACGGGATTTCGATTTCATACGGGATTTCGATTTCGTACGGGATTTCGTACAGGATTTCGTACGGGATGTCGTACGGGATTTCGGACGGGATTTCGGATGGGATTTCGGACTGGATTTCGTACAGGATTTCGTACGGGATTTCGTACAGGATTTTGGACGGATTTCGGACGGGATTTCGGACTGGATTTCGTACAGGATTTCGTACGGGATGTCGTACAGGATCCTGGACGGGATTTCGGACGGGATTTCGGACGGGATTTCGGATGAGATTTCGGACTGGATTTCGAACTGGATTTGTATGGGATTTCGTACGGGATTCGGACTGGATTTCGGACGGGATTTCGGACGGGATTTCGTACGGGATTTTGGACAGGGATTTCAGACGGGATTTCGGACGGGATTTCGTATGGGATTTGTACGGGATTTCGTACAGGATTTCGGACGGGATTTCGGACGGGATTTCGTACGGGATTTCTTACGGGATTTCGTACTGGATTTTGTACGGGATTTCGGACTGGATTTCGGACGCGATTTCGGACGGGATTTCGGATGGGATTTCGTACGGGATTTCGTACGGGATTTCGTACTGGATTTCGTACGGGATTTCGGACGGGATTTCGGACGGGGATTTCGTACGGGATTTCGAACGGGATTTCGTACGGATGTTGTACAGGATTTTTGGGCGGGATTTCGGAGGGGATTTCGGACGGGATTTCGGATGAGATTTCGGACTGGATTTCGTACAGGATTTCGTACGGGATTTGGACTGGATTTCGGACGGGATTTCGGACGGATTTCGTACGGGATTTCGGACGGGATTTCAGACGGGATTTCGGACGGGATTTCGTATGGGATTTCGTACGGGATTTCGTACTGGATTTCGTACGGGATTTCGGACGGGATTTCGGACGGGATTTCGTACGGGATTTCGAACGGGGATTTCGGAGGGATTTCGATTTCGGACGGGATTTCGTACGGGATTTCGATTTCGTACAGGTTTTCGAACGGGATTTCGATTTCGTACGGGATTTCGTACGGGATTTCGTACAGGATTTCGGACGGGATTTCGGACGGGATTTCGTACGGGATTTCTACGGGATTTCGTACTGGATTTCGTACGGGATTTCGGACTGGATTTCGGACGCGATTTCGGACGGGATTTCGGATGGGATTTCGTACGGGATTTCGTACGGGATTTCGTACTGGATTTCGTACGGGATTTCGGACGGGATTTCGGACGGGATTTCGGACGGGATTTCGAACGGGATTTCGTACGGGATGTCGTACAGGATTTTGGACGGGATTTCGGACGGGATTTCGGACGGGATTTCGGATGGGATTTCGGACTGGATTTCGTACAGGATTCGTACGGGATTTTGGACTGGATTTCGGAGGGATTTCGGACGGGATTTCGTACGGGATTTCGGACGGGATTTCAGACGGGATTTCGGACGGGATTTCGTACGGGATTTCGAACGGGATTTCGGACGGGATTTCGATTTCGGACGGGATTTTGTACAGGATTTCGATTTCGTACAGGTTTTCGAACGGGATTTCGATTTCGTACGGGATTTCGTACGGGATTTCTATTTCGTACGGGATGTCGAACGGGATTTTGTAAGGGATTTCGATTTCGTACAGGATTTCGGACGGGATTTCAATTTCAGACAGGATTTCGTACGGGATTTCGTATGGGATTTCGATTTCCTACGGGATTTCGTACGGGATTTCGATTTAGTACGGGATTTTGTAAGGGATTTCTATTTCGTACGGGATTTCTGACGGGATTTCCGACGGGATTTTGATTTCCTACGGGATTTCGTACGGGATTTCGATTTCGTACGGGATTTCGTATGGGATTTTGTATGGGATTTCGTACAGGATTTCGTACGGGATTTCGGACGGGATTTCGGACAGGATTTCAGACGGGATTTCGGACGGGATTTCGGAGGGATTCGGAGGGATTTCGGACGGGATTTCGGACGGGATTTCGTACGGGATTTCAATTTCATACGGGATTTCGATTTCGTACGGATTTCGTACAGGATTTCGTACGGGATGTCGTACGGGATTTTGGACGGGATTTCGGACGGGATTTCGGACGGGATTTCGGATGGGATTTCGGACTGGATTTCGTACAGGATTTCGTACGGGATGTCGTACAGGATTTTGGACGGGATTTCGGACGGGATTTCGGACGGGATTTCGGATGAGATTTCGGACGGGATTTCGGACGGGATTTCGGATGAGATTTGGACTGGATTTCGAACTGGATTTGTATGGGATTTCGTACGGGATTTCGGACTGGATTTCGGACGGGATTTCGGACAAGATTTCGTACGGGATTTTGGACGGGATTTCAGACGGGATTTCGGACGGGATTTCGTATGGGATTTCGTACGGGATTTCGTACAGGATTTCGGACGGGATTTCGGACGGGATTTCGTACGGGATTTCTTACGGGATTTCGTACTGGATTTTGTACGGGATTTCGGACTGGATTTCGGACGCGATTTCGGACGGGATTTCGGATGGGATTCGTACGGGATTTCGTACGGGATTTCGTACTGGATTTCGTACGGGATTTCGGAGGATTTCGGACGGGATTTCGTACGGGATTTCGAACGGGATTTCGTACGGGATGTCGTACAGGATTTTGGGCGGGATTTCGGAGGGGATTTCGGACGGGATTTCGGATGAGATTTCGGACTGGATTTCGTACAGGATTTCATACGGGATTTTGGACTGGATTTCGGACGGGATTTCGGACGGGATTTCGTACGGGATTTCGGACGGGATTTCAGACGGGATTTCGGACGGGATTTCGTATGGGATTTCGTACGGGATTTCGTACTGGATTTCGTACGGGATTTCGGACGGGATTTCGGACGGGATTTCGTACGGGATTTCTAACGGGATTTCGGACGGGATTTCGATTTCGGACGGGATTTCGTACGGGATTTCGATTTCGTACAGGTTTTCGAACGGGATTTCGATTTCGTACGGGATTTCGTACGGGATTTCGTACAGGATTTCGGACGGGATTTTGGACGGGATTCGTACGGGATTTTACGGGATTTCGTACTGGATTTCGTACGGGATTTCGGACTGGATTCGGACGCGATTTCGGACGGGATTTCGGATGGGATTTCGTACGGGATTTCGTACGGGATTTCGTACTGGATTTCGTACGGGATTTCGGACGGGATTTCGGACGGGATTTCGGACGGGATTTCGAACGGGATTTCGTACGGGATGTCGTACAGGATTTTGGACGGGATTTCGGACGGGATTTCGGACGGGATTTCGGATGAGATTTCGGACTGGATTTCGTACAGGATTTCGTACGGGATTTTGGACTGGATTTCGGACGGGATTTCGGACGGGATTTCGTACGGGATTTCGGACGGGATTTCAGACGGGATTTCGGACGGGATTTCGTACGGGATTTCGAACGGGATTTCGGACGGGATTTCGATTTCGGACGGGATTTCGTACGGGATTTCGATTTCGTACAGGTTTTCGAACGGGATTTCGATTTCGTACGGGATTTCGTACGGGATTTCTATTTCGTACGGGATGTCGAACGG
>NW_026890681.1:0-40907 GCF_015708825.2 Lethenteron reissneri | reverse complement strand
CACTTTTTTCAATGGCCACCTTTTTTACCGGTATTTTTTTGATGACCAGTCTTTTTTACTGGCCTTTTTTGACTGCTCTTTTTTTATGACCCAATTCTTTTTTGGTCGCCACTTTTTTCAATGGCCACTCTTTTTTGAACCAGTCAATTTTTTTATGGCCATTCATCTTTTTTACCAGCCAATTTTAAACTTTTTTTTATGACCACTTTTTTTTTACAATCAATTTTTTTTTTTACTGGTCTCTTTTTTTTTACCGGCAACCTATGTTCCTCCTCCGCATCCTCCCCCCTCACTTTTTGTGATGGCCAATAAATTTTTTTTACTGGCCAATTTTTTTTGACTTTTTTTCTTTTTTAATTGCCACTCATTTTTTAACTAGTAATTTTTTTTGATGGCCACATTTTTAACTCACCACATTTTTTGACTGGTCTTTCTTTTTTACCAGTCAATTTTTCTTTTACTGGTCTTTTCTTTTTTACGGGCCACTACTCCTCGTCCGCCTCCTCGTCCCTCCTCGTCCGCGTCCTCGTCCGCCTCCTCGTCCGCATCCTCGTCCACCTCCTCGTCCGCCTCCTCTCCGTCTCCTCGTCCGTCTCCTCGTCCGTCTCCTCGTCCGCATCCTGCACCACCTCACTTTTTGTGATGGCCAATTATGTTTTACTGACCAATTTTTTTTTACTTTTTTCTTTTTTAATTGCCACTCCACTCCTTTTAACTAGTAATTTTTTTGATGGCCACATTCTTTAACTCACCACATTTTTTTGACTGGTCTTTCTTTTTTTTACCGGCCAATTTTTTTCACTTTTTTTATGACCACTTTTTCTTTTTACCAGTCAATTTTTTCTTAATGGCCACTCTTTTTTAACCAGTCATTTTTTTATGGCCATTTATCTTTTTTACCAGCCAATTTTTAAACTTTTTTTGTAAGCACTTTTTTTTGAGTAAATTTTTTTTACTGGTCTCTTTTTTTACCGGCCACCTACCTCCTCCTCCGCCGCCTCTGCCGCCATCACCTCACCTCCGCCGCTGCCGCCTCTGCTCCACTTTTGTGATGGTCAATTATTTTTTATTGACCAATTTTTTTTGACTGGTCTTTCCTCTTTTTACGGGCCAATTTCTTGTGGTCACTTTTTTTTAATGGCCATTCTTTTTAACCGGTCACTTTTTTTGATGGCCACATCTTTTTTACTGGTCTTTTTTTATGGCCAAATCTTTTTTGGTCAGCCACTTTTTTTTAATGGCCACTTTTTTTAACCAGTCACTTCTTTTTGATGGCCACATCTTTTTAATGGCCACTTTTTTTTTACCGGTTATTTTTTTGATGACCACTTATCTTTTTTACTGGCCAATTTTTTTGACTGCTCTTTTTTTATGACCCAATTCTTTTTTGGTCGGCCACTTTTTTTCAATGGCCACTCTTTTTTGAACCAGTCAATTTTTTATGGCCATTCATCTTTTTTACCAGCCAATTTTTAAACTTTTTTTATGACCACTTTTTTTTACAAGTCAATTTTTTTTTACTGGTCTCTTTTTTTTTACCGGCAACCTATGTCCTCCTCCTCCGCATCCTCCACCACCTCACTTTTTGTGATGGCCAATAAATTTTTTTACTGGCAATTTTTTTTGACTTTTTTTCTTTTTTAATTGCCCATTTTTTAACTAGTAATTTTTTTTGATGGCCACATTTTTTAACTCACCACATTTTTTTGACTGGTCTTTCTTTTTTTACCAGTCAATTTTTCTTTTACTGGTCTTTTCTTTTTTACGGGCCACCTACCTCCTCGTCCGCCTCCTCGTCCGCCTCCTCGTCCGCGTCCTCGTCCGCCTCCTCGTCCGCATCCTCGTCCACCTCCTCGTCCGCCTCCTCGTCCGTCTCCTCGTCCGTCTCCTCGTCCGTCTCCTCGTCCGCATCCTGCACCACCTCACTTTTTGATGGCCAATTATGTTTTTACTGACCAATTTTTTTTTACTTTTTTTCTTTTTTAATTGCCACTCCTTTTTAACTAGTAATTTTTTTGATGGCCACATTCTTTAACTCACCACATTTTTTTGACTGGTCTTTCTTTTTTTACCGGCCAATTTTTTTCACTTTTTTTATGACCACTTTTTCTTTTACCAGTCAATTTTTTCTTTAATGGCCACTCTTTTTTAACCAGTCATTTTTTATGGCCATTTATCTTTTTTACCAGCCAATTTTTAAACTTTTTTGTAAGCACTTTTTTTTGAGTAAATTTTTTTACTGGTCTCTTTTTTTACCGGCCACCTACCTCCTCCTCCGCCGCCTCTGCCGCCATCACCTCCCGCCGCTGCCGCCTCTGCTCCACTTTTGTGATGGTCCAATTATATTTTTTATTGACCAATTTTTTTTTGACTGGTCTCTTCTCTTTTTACGGGCCAATTTCTTGTGGTCACTTTTTTTTAATGGCCATTCTTTTTTAACCGGTCACTTTTTTTGATGGCCACATCTTTTTTACTGGTCTTTTTTTATGGGCCAAATCTTTTTTGGTCAGCCACTTTTTTTTAATGGCCACTCTTTTTTAACCAGTCACTTCTTTTGATGGCCACATCTTTTTTAATGGCCACTTTTTTTTACCGGTTATTTTTTTTGATGACCACTTATCTTTTTTACTGGCCAAATTTTTTTGACTGCTCTTTTTTTATGACCCAATTCTTTTTGGTCGGCCACTTTTTTTCAATGGCCACTCTTTTTTGAACCAGTCAATTTTTTTATGGCCATTCATCTTTTTACCAGCCAATTTTTAAACTTTTTTTTATGACCACTTTTTTTTTACAAGTCAATTTTTTTTTTACTGGTCTCTTTTTTTTTACCGGCAACCTATGTCCTCCTCCTCCGCATCCTCCACCACCTCACTTTTTGTGATGGCCAATAAATTTTTTTACTGGCCAATTTTTTTTGACTTTTTTTCTTTTTTAATTGCCACTCATTTTTTAACTAGTAATTTTTTTGATGGCCACATTTTTTAACTCACCACATTTTTTTGACTGGTCTTTCTTTTTTTACCAGTCAATTTTTCATTTACTGGTCTTTTCTTTTTAACGGGCCACCTACCTCCCGTCCGCCTCCTCGTCCGCCTCCTCTCCGCGTCCTCGTCCGCCTCCTCGTCCGCATCCTCGTCCACCTCCTCGTCCGCCTCCTCGTCCGTCTCCTCGTCCGTCTCCTCGTCCGTCTCCTCGTCCGCATCCTGCACCACCTCACTTTTTGTGATGGCCAATTATGTTTTTACTGACCAATTTTTTTTTACTTTTTTTCTTTTTTAATTGCCACTCCTTTTTTAACTAGTAATTTTTTTTGATGGCCACATTCTTTAACTCACCACATTTTTTGACTGGTCTTTCTTTTTTACCGGCCAATTTTTTTCACTTTTTTTTATGACCACTTTTTCTTTTTACCAGTCAATTTTTTCTTTAATGGCCACTCTTTTTTAACCAGTCATTTTTTTATGGCACTTTATCTTTTTTACCAGCCAATTTTTAAACTTTTTTGTAAGCACTTTTTTTTTGAGTAAATTTTTTTACTGGTCTCTTTTTTTTACCGGCCACTTACCTCCTCCTCCGCCGCCTCTGCCGCCATCACCTCCGCCGCTGCCGCCTCTGCTCCACTTTTGTGATGGTCAATTATATTTTTATTGACCAATTTTTTTTTGACTGGTCTTTCTCTTTTTACGGGCCAATTTCTTGTGGTCACTTTTTTTAATGGCCATTCTTTTTTAACCGGTCACTTTTTTTGATGGCCACATCTTTTTTACTGGTCTTTTTTTATGGGCCAATCTTTTTTGGTCAGCCACTTTTTTTAATGGCCACTCTTTTTAACCAGTCACTTCTTTTTGATGGCCACATCTTTTTTAATGGCCACTTTTTTTTACCGGTTATTTTTTTGATGACCACTTATCTTTTTACTGGCCAATTTTTTTTTGACTGCTCTTTTTTTATGACCCAATTCTTTTTTGGTCGGCCACTTTTTTCAATGGCCACTCTTTTTTACCGGTAATTTTTTTTGATGACCACTTATCTTTTTACTGGCCAATTTTTTTGACTGCTCTTTTTTTATGACCCAATTCTTTTTGGTCGGCCACTTTTTTTCAATGGCCACTCTTTTTGAACCAGTCAATTTTGTTTATGGCCATTCATCTTTTTTACCAGCCAATTTTAAACTTTTTTTTATGACCACTTTTTTTTTACAAGTCAATTTTTTTTTTACTGGTCTCTTTTTTTTACCGGCAACCTATGTCCTCCTCCTCCGCATCCTCCACACCTCACTTTTTGTGATGGCCAATAATTTTTTTACTGGCCAATTTTTTTGACTTTTTTTCTTTTTTAATTGCCACTCATTTTTTAACTAGTAATTTTTTTTGATGGCCACATTCTTTAACTCACCACATTTTTTTGACTGGTCTTTCTTTTTTTACCAGTCAATTTTTCTTTTACTGGTCTTTCTTTTTTACGGGCCACCTACCTCCTCGTCCGCCTCCTCGTCCGCCTCCTCGTCCGCGTCCTCGTCCGCCTCCTCGTCCGCATCCTCGTCCACCTCCTCGTCCGCCTCCTCGTCCGTCTCCTCGTCCGTCTCCTCGTCCGTCTCCTCGTCCGCATCCTGCACCACCTCACTTTTTGTGATGGCCAATTATGTTTTTACTGACCAATTTTTTTTTACTTTTTTTCTTTTTAATTGCCACTACCTTTTTTAACTAGTAATTTTTTTGATGGCCACATTCTTTAACTCACCACATTTTTTTGACTGGTCTTTCTTTTTTTACCGGCCAATTTTTTTCACTTTCTTTTATGACCACTTTTTCTTTTTACCAGTCAATTTTTTCTTTAATGGCCACTCTTTTTTAACCAGTCATTTTTTATGGCCATTTATCTTTTTTACCAGCCAATTTTTAAACTTTTTTTGTAAGCACTTTTTTTTGAGTAAATTTTTTTTACTGGTCTCTTTTTTTACCGGCCACTTACCTCCTCCTCCGCCGCCTCTGCCGCCATCACCTCCGCCGCTGCCGCCTCTGCTCCACTTTTGTGATGGTCAATTATATTTTTTATTGACCAATTTTTTTTTGACTGGTCTTTCTCTTTTTACGGGCCAATTTCTTGTGGTCACTTTTTTTTAATGGCCATCTTTTTTAACCGGTCACTTTTTTTGATGGCCACATCTTTTTTACTGGTCTTTTTTTATGGGCCAAATCTTTTTTGGTCAGCCACTTTTTTTAATGGCCACTCTTTTTTAACCAGTCACTTCTTTTTGATGGCCACATCTTTTTTAATGGCCACTTTTTTTTAACCGGTTATTTTTTTTGATGACCACTTATCTTTTTTACTGGCCAATTTTTTTTGACTGCTCTTTTTTATGACCCAATTCTTTTTTGGTCGGCCACTTTTTTTCAATGGCCACTCTTTTTTACCGGTAATTTTTTTTGATGACCACTTATCTTTTTTACTGGCCAATTTTTTTTGACTGCTCTTTTTTTATGACCCAATTCTTTTTTGGTCGGCCACTTTTTTTCAATGGCCACTCTTTTTTGAACCAGTCAATTTTTTTATGGCCATTCATCTTTTTTACCAGCCAATTTTTAAACTTTTTTTTATGACCACTTTTTTTTTACAAGTCAATTTTTTTTTACTGGTCTCTTTTTTTTTACCGGCAACCTATGTCCTCCTCCTCCGCATCCTCCACCACCTCACTTTTTGTGATGGCCAATAAATTTTTTTACTGGCCAATTTTTTTTGACTTTTTTTCTTTTTTAATTGCCACTCATTTTTTAACTAGTAATTTTTTTTGATGGCCACATTCTTTAACTCACCACATTTTTTTGACTGGTCTTTCTTTTTTTACCAGTCAATTTTTCTTTTACTGGTCTTTTCTTTTTTACGGGCCACCTACCTCCTCGTCCGCCTCCTCGTCCGCCTCCTCGTCCGCGTCCTCGTCCGCCTCCTCGTCCGCATCCTCGTCCACCTCCTCGTCCGCCTCCTCGTCCGTCTCCTCGTCCGTCTCCTCGTCCGTCTCCTCGTCCGCATCCTGCACCACCTCACTTTTTGTGATGGCCAATTATGTTTTTACTGACCAATTTTTTTTACTTTTTTTCTTTTTTAATTGCCACTCCTTTTTTAACTAGTAATTTTTTTTGATGGCCACATTCTTTAACTCACCACATTTTTTGACTGGTCTTTCTTTTTTTACCGGCCAATTTTTTTTCACTTTCTTTTATGACCACTTTTTCTTTTTACCAGTCAATTTTTTCTTTAATGGCCACTCTTTTTTAACCAGTCATTTTTTATGGCCATTTATCTTTTTTACCAGCCAATTTTTAAACTTTTTTTGTAAGCACTTTTTTTAAGTTAATTTTTTTTACTGGTCTCTTTTTTTTACCGGCCACCTACCTCCTCCTCCGCCGCCTCTGCCGCCATCACCTCCGCCGCTGCCCGCCTCTGCTCCACTTTTGTGATGGTCAATTATATTTTTTATTGACCAATTTTTTTTGACTGGTCTTTCTCTTTTTACGGGCCAATTTCTTGTGGTCACTTTTTTTTAATGGCCATTCTTTTTAACCGGTCACTTTTTTTGATGGCCACATCTTTTTTACTGGTCTTTTTTTATGGGCCAAATCTTTTTTGGTCAGCCACTTTTTTAATGGCCACTCTTTTTAACCAGTCACTTCTTTTTGATGGCCACATCTTTTTAATGGCCACTTTTTTTTACCGGTTATTTTTTTTGATGACCACTTATCTTTTTTACTGGCCAATTTTTTTGACTGCTCTTTTTTATGACCCAATTCTTTTTTGGTCGGCCACTTTTTTCAATGGCCACTCTTTTTTACCGGTAATTTTTTTGATGACCACTTATCTTTTTTACTGGCCAATTTTTTTTGACTGCTCTTTTTTTATGACCCAATTCTTTTTTGGTCGGCCACTTTTTTTCAATGGCCACTCTTTTTTGAACCAGTCAATTTTTTTATGGCCATTCATCTTTTTACCAGCCAATTTTTAAACTTTTTTTTATGACCACTTTTTTTTTACAAGTCAATTTTTTTTTTACTGGTCTCTTTTTTTTTACCGGCAACCTATGTCCTCCTCCTCCGCATCCTCCACCACCTCACTTTTTGTGATGGCCAATACATTTTTTTACTGGCCAATTTTTTTTGACTTTTTTTCTTTTTTAATTGCCACTCATTTTTTAACTAGTAATTTTTTTTGATGGCCACATTCTTTAACTCACCACATTTTTTGACTGGTCTTTCTTTTTTTACCAGTCAATTTTTCTTTTACTGGTCTTTTCTTTTTTACGGGCCACCTACCTCCTCGTCCGCCTCCTCGTCCGCCTCCTCATCCGCGTCCTCGTCCGCCTCCTCGTCCGCATCCTCGTCCACCTCCTCGTCCGCCTCCTCGTCCGTCTCCTCGTCCGTCTCCTCGTCCGTCTCCTCGTCCGCATCCTGCACCACCTCACTTTTTGTGATGGCCAATTATGTTTTTACTGACCAATTTTTTTTACTTTTTTTCTTTTTAATTGCCACTCCTTTTTTAACTAGTAATTTTTTTTGATGGCCACATTCTTTAACTCACCACATTTTTTTTGACTGGTCTTTCTTTTTTTACCGGCCAATTTTTTTCACTTTCTTTTATGACCACTTTTTCTTTTTACCAGTCAATTTTTTCTTTAATGGCCACTCTTTTTTAACCAGTCATTTTTTATGGCCATTTATCTTTTTTACCAGCCAATTTTTAAACTTTTTTTGTAAGCACTTTTTTTTAAGTTAATTTTTTTTACTGGTCTCTTTTTTTTTACCGGCCACCTACCTCCTCCTCCGCCGCCTCTGCCGCCATCACCTCCGCCGCTGCCGCCTCTGCTCCACTTTTGTGATGGTCAATTATATTTTTTATTGACCAATTTTTTTTTGACTGGTCTTTCTCTTTTTACGGGCCAATTTCTTGTGGTCACTTTTTTTTAATGGCCATTCTTTTTTAAACCGGTCACTTTTTTTGATGGCCACATCTTTTTTACTGGTCTTTTTTTATGGGCCAAATCTTTTTTGGTCAGCCACTTTTTTTAATGGCCACTCTTTTTTAAACAGTCACTTCTTTTTGATGGCCACATCTTTTTAATGGCCACTTTTTTTTACCGGTTATTTTTTTTGATGACCACTTATCTTTTTTACTGGCCAAATTTTTTTGACTGCTCTTTTTTTATGACCCAATTCTTTTTGGTCGGCCACTTTTTTCAATGGCCACTCTTTTTTGAACCAGTCAATTTTTTTATGGCCATTCATCTTTTTTACCAGCCAATTTTTAAACTTTTTTTTATGACCACTTTTTTTTTACAAGTCAATTTTTTTTTACTGGTCTCTTTTTTTTACCGGCAACCTATGTCCTCCTCCTCCGCATCCTCCACCACCTCACTTTTGGTGATGGCCAATAAATTTTTTTACTGGCCAATTTTTTTTGACTTTTTTTCTTTTTTAATTGCCACTCATTTTTTAACTAGTAATTTTTTTTGATGGCCACATTTTTTAACTCACCACATTTTTTTGACTGGTCTTTCTTTTTTTACCAGTCAATTTTTCTTTTACTGGTCTTTTCTTTTTTACGGGCCACCTACCTCCTCGTCCGCCTCCTCGTCCGCCTCCTCGTCCGCGTCCTCGTCCGCCTCCTCGTCCGCATCCTCGTCCACCTCCTCGTCCGCCTCCTCGTCCGTCTCCTCGTCCGTCTCCTCGTCCGTCTCCTCGTCCGCATCCTGCACCACCTCACTTTTTGTGATGGCCAATTATGTTTTTACTGACCAATTTTTTTTTACTTTTTTTCTTTTTTAATTGCCACTCCTTTTTTAACTAGTAATTTTTTTTGATGGCCACATTCTTTAACTCACCACATTTTTTTGACTGGTCTTTCTTTTTTTACCGGCCAATTTTTTTCACTTTTTTTTATGACCACTTTTTCTTTTTACCAGTCAATTTTTTCTTTAATGGCCACTCTTTTTTAACCAGTCATTTTTTTATGGCCATTTATCTTTTTTACCAGCCAATTTTTAAACTTTTTTTGTAAGCACTTTTTTTTAAGTAAATTTTTTTTACTGGTCTCTTTTTTTTACCGGCCACCTACCTCCTCCTCCGCCGCCTCTGCCGCCATCACCTCCGCCGCTGCCGCCTCTGCTCCACTTTTGTGATGGTCAATTATATTTTTTATTGACCAATTTTTTTTTGACTGGTCTTTCTCTTTTACGGGCCAATTTCTTGTGGTCACTTTTTTTTAATGGCCATTCTTTTTTAACCGGTCACTTTTTTTGATGGCCACATCTTTTTTACTGGTCTTTTTTTATGGGCCAAATCTTTTTTGGTCAGCCACTTTTTTTAATGGCCACTCTTTTTTAACCAGTCACTTCTTTTTGATGGCCACATCTTTTTTAATGGCCACTTTTTTTTACCGGTTATTTTTTTTGATGACCACTTATCTTTTTACTGGCCAATTTTTTTGACTGCTCTTTTTTTATGACCCAATTCTTTTTGGTCGGCCACTTTTTTTCAATGGCCACTCTTTTTTACCGGTAATTTTTTTTGATGACCACTTATCTTTTTTACTGGCCAATTTTTTTTGACTGCTCTTTTTTTATGACCCAATTCTTTTTTGGTCGGCCACTTTTTTTCAATGGCCACTCTTTTTTGAACCAGTCAATTTTTTTATGGCCATTCATCTTTTTTACCAGCCAATTTTAAACTTTTTTGTAAGCACTTTTTTTTAAGTAAATTTTTTTTACTGGTCTCTTTTTTTTACCGGCCACCTACCTCCTCCGCCGCCTCTGCCGCCATCACCTCCGCCGCTGCCGCCTCTGCTCCACTTTTGTGATGGTCAATTATATTTTTATTGACCAATTTTTTTTTGACTGGTCTTTCTCTTTTTACGGGCCAATTTCTTGTGGTCACTTTTTTTTAATGGCCATTCTTTTTAACCGGTCACTTTTTTTGATGGCCACATCTTTTTTACTGGTCTTTTTTTATGGGCCAAATCTTTTTTGGTCAGCCACTTTTTTTTAATGGCCACTCTTTTTTAACCAGTCACTTCTTTTTGATGGCCACATCTTTTTTAATGGCCACTTTTTTTTACCGGTTATTTTTTTTGATGACCACTTATCTTTTTACTGGCCAAATTTTTTTGACTGCTCTTTTTTTATGACCCAATTCTTTTTTGGTCGGCCACTTTTTTTCAATGGCCACTCTTTTTTGAACCAGTCAATTTTTTTATGGCCATTCATCTTTTTTACCAGCCAATTTTTAAACTTTTTTTTATGACCACTTTTTTTTTACAAGTCAATTTTTTTTTTACTGGTCTCTTTTTTTTTACCGGCAACCTATGTCCTCCTCCTCCGCATCCTCCACCACCTCACTTTTTGTGATGGCCAATAATTTTTTTACTGGCCAATTTTTTTTGACTTTTTTTCTTTTTTAATTGCCACTCATTTTTTAACTAGTAATTTTTTTGATGGCCACATTCTTTAACTCACCACATTTTTTTGACTGGTCTTTCTTTTTTTACCAGTCAATTTTTCTTTTACTGGTCTTTTCTTTTTACGGGCCACCTACCTCCTCGTCCGCCTCCTCGTCCGCCTCCTCGTCCGCCTCCTCGTCCGCCTCCTCGTCCGCCTCCTCGTCCGCCTCCTCGTCCGCATCCTCGTCCACCTCCTCGTCCGCCTCCTCGTCCGTCTCCTCGTCCGTCTCCTCGTCCGTCTCCTCGTCCGCATCCTGCACCACCTCACTTTTTGTGATGGCCAATTATGTTTTTACTGACCAATTTTTTTTGACTTTTTTTCTTTTTTAATTGCCACTCCTTTTTTAACTAGTAATTTTTTTTGATGGCCACATTCTTTAACTCACCACATTTTTTGACTGGTCTTTCTTTTTTTACCGGCCAATTTTTTTCACTTTTTTTTATGACCACTTTTTCTTTTTACCAGTCAATTTTTTCTTTAATGGCCACTCTTTTTTAACCAGTCATTTTTTATGGCCATTTATCTTTTTTACCAGCCAATTTTTAAACTTTTTTTGTAAGCACTTTTTTTTTAAGTAAATTTTTTTTACTGGTCTCTTTTTTTACCGGCCACCTACCTCCTCCTCCGCCGCCTCTGCCGCCATCACCTCCGCCGCTGCCGCCTCTGCTCCACTTTTGTGATGGTCAATTATATTTTTTATTGACCAATTTTTTTTTGACTGGTCTTTCTCTTTTACGGGCCAATTTCTTGTGGTCACTTTTTTTTAATGGCCATTCTTTTTTAACCGGTCACTTTTTTTGATGGCCACATCTTTTTTACTGGTCTTTTTTTTTGGGCCAAATCTTTTTTGGTCAGCCACTTTTTTTTAATGGCCACTCTTTTTTAACCAGTCACTTCTTTTTGATGGCCACATCTTTTTTAATGGCCACTTTTTTTTACCGGTTATTTTTTTTGATGACCACTTATCTTTTTTACTGGCCAAATTTTTTTGACTGCTCTTTTTTTATGACCCAATTCTTTTTTGGTCGGCCACTTTTTTTCAATGGCCACTCTTTTTTGAACCAGTCAATTTTTTTATGGCCATTCATCTTTTTTACCAGCCAATTTTTAAACTTTTTTTTATGACCACTTTTTTTTTACAAGTCAATTTTTTTTTTACTGGTCTCTTTTTTTTTACCGGCAACCTATGTCCTCCTCCGCATCCTCCACCACCTCACTTTTTGTGATGGCCAATAATTTTTTTACTGGCCAATTTTTTTTGACTTTTTTTCTTTTTTAATTGCCACTCATTTTTTAACTAGTCATTTTTTTGATGGCCACATTCTTTAACTCACCACATTTTTTGACTGGTCTTTCTTTTTTTACCAGTCAATTTTTCTTTTACTGGTCTTTTCTTTTTTACGGGCCACCTACCTCCTCGTCCGCCTCCTCGTCCGCCTCCTCGTCCGCCTCCTCGTCCGCCTCCTCGTCCGCCTCCTCGTCCACCTCCTCGTCCGCATCCTCGTCCGCCTCCTCGTCCGCCTCCTCGTCCGTCTCCTCGTCCGTCTCCTCGTCCGTCTCCTCGTCCGCATCCTGCACCACCTCACTTTTGTGATGGCCAATTATGTTTTTACTGACCAATTTTTTTGACTTTTTTTCTTTTTTAATTGCCACTCCTTTTTTAACTAGTAATTTTTTTTGATGGCCACATTCTTTAACTCACCACATTTTTTTGACTGGTCTTTCTTTTTTTACCGGCCAATTTTTTTCACTTTTTTTTATGACCACTTTTTCTTTTTACCAGTCAATTTTTTCTTTAATGGCCACTCTTTTTTAACCAGTCATTTTTTATGGCCATTTATCTTTTTTACCAGCCAATTTTTAAACTTTTTGTAAGCACTTTTTTTTAAGTAAATTTTTTTTACTGGTCTCTTTTTTTTACCGGCCACCTACCTCCTCCTCCGCCGCCTCTGCCGCCATCACCTCCGCCGCTGCCGCCTCTGCTCCACTTTTGTGATGGTCAATTATATTTTTATTGACCAATTTTTTTTTGACTGGTCTTTCTCTTTTTACGGGCCAATTTCTTGTGGTCACTTTTTTTTAATGGCCATTCTTTTTTAACCGGTCACTTTTTTTGATGGCCACATCTTTTTTACTGGTCTTTTTTTATGGGCCAAATCTTTTTTGGTCAGCCACTTTTTTTTAATGGCCACTCTTTTTTAACCAGTCACTTCTTTTTGATGGCCACATCTTTTTTAATGGCCACTTTTTTTTACCGGTTATTTTTTTTGATGACCACTTATCTTTTTTACTGGCCAAATTTTTTTGACTGCTCTTTTTTTATGACCCAATTCTTTTTTGGTCGGCCACTTTTTTTCAATGGCCACTCTTTTTTGAACCAGTCAATTTTTTTATGGCCATTCATCTTTTTTACCAGCCAATTTTTAAACTTTTTTTTATGACCACTTTTATTTACAAGTCAATTTTTTTTTTACTGGTCTCTTTTTTTTACCGGCAACCTACGTCCTCCTCCTCCGCATCCTCCACCACCTCACTTTTTGTGATGGCCAATTATTTTTTTTACTGACCAATTTTTTTAGACTTTTTTTCTATTTCAATTGCCACTCATTTTTTAACTAGTAATTTTTTTTGATGGCCACATTCTTAAACTCACCACATTTTTTTGACTAGTCTTTCTTTTTTTACCGGCCAATTTTTTTCACTTTTTTTTATGACCACTTTTTTTTTTACCAGTCAACTTTTTCTTTAATGGCCACTCTTTTTAACCAGTCATTTTTTATGGCCATTTATCTTTTTTACCAGCCAATTTTTAAACTTTTTTTGTGAGCACTTTTTTTTAAAGTAAATTTTTTTTTTACTGGTCTCTTTTTTTTACCGGCCACCTACCTCCTCCTCCGCCGACTCCGCCGCCATCACCTCCGCCGCTGCCGCCTCTGCCCCACTTTTGTGATGGTCAATTATATTTTTTATTGACCAATTTTTTTTTGACTGGTCTTTCTCTTTTTACGGGCCAATTTCTTGTGGTCACTTTTTTTTAATGGCCATTCTTTTTTAACCGGTCACTTTTTTTGATGGCCACATCTTTTTACTGGTCTTTTTTTATGGGCCAAATCTTTTTGGTCAGCCACTTTTTTTTAATGGCCACTCTTTTTTAACCAGTCACTTCTTTTTGATGGCCACATCTTTTTTAATGGCCACTTTTTTTTACCGGTTATTTTTTTTGATGACCACTTATCTTTTTTACTGGCCAAATTTTTTTGACTGCTCTTTTTTTATGACCCAATTCTTTTTTGGTCGGCCACTTTTTTCAATGGCCACTCTTTTTTGAACCAGTCAATTTTTTTATGGCCATTCATCTTTTTTACCAGCCAATTTTTAAACTTTTTTTTATGACCACTTTTTTTTTACAAGTCAATTTTATTTTTACTGGTCTCTTTTTTTTTACCGGCAACCTATGTCCTCCTCCTCCGCATCCTCCACCACCTCACTTTTTGTGATGGCCAATAATTTTTTACTGGCCAATTTTTTTTGACTTTTTTTCTTTTTTAATTGCCACTCATTTTTTAACTAGTAATTTTTTTGATGGCCACATTCTTTAACTCACCACATTTTTTTGACTGGTCTTTCTTTTTTTACCAGTCAATTTTTCTTTTACTGGTCTTTTCTTTTTTACGGGCCACCTACCTCCTCGTCCGCCTCCTCGTCCGCCTCCTCGTCCGCCTCCTCGTCCGCCTCCTCGTCCGCCTCCTCGTCCGCCTCCTCGTCCGCCTCCTCGTCCGCCTCCTCGTCCGCCTCCTCGTCCGCCTCCTCGTCCGTCTCCTCGTCCGTCTCCTCGTCCGTCTCCTCGTCCGCATCCTGCACCACCTCACTTTTTGTGATGGCCAATAATTTTTTTACTGGCCAATTTTTTTTTACTTTTTTTCTTTTTTAATTGCCACTCATTTTTTAACTAGTAATTTTTTTTGATGGCCACATTCTTTAACTCACCACATTTTTTTGACTGGTCTTTCTTTTTTTACCAGTCAATTTTTCTTTTACTGGTCTTTTCTTTTTTACGGGCCACCTACCTCCTCGTCCGCCTCCTCGTCCGCCTCCTCGTCCGCCTCCTCGTCCGCCTCCTCGTCCGCATCCTCGTCCACCTCCTCGTCCGCCTCCTCGTCCGTCTCCTCGTCCGTCTCCTCGTCCGTCTCCTCGTCCGCATCCTGCACCACCTCACTTTTTGTGATGGCCAATTATGTTTTTACTGACCAATTTTTTTTTACTTTTTTTCTTTTTTAATTGCCACTCCTTTTTTAACTAGTAATTTTTTTTGATGGCCACATTCTTTAACTCACCACATTTTTTTGACTGGTCTTTCTTTTTTTACCGGCCAATTTTTTTCACTTTTTTTTATGACCACTTTTTCTTTTTACCAGTCAATTTTTTCTTTAATGGCCACTCTTTTTTAACCAGTCATTTTTTTATGGCCATTTATCTTTTTTACCAGCCAATTTTTAAACTTTTTTTGTAAGCACTTTTTTTTAAGTAAATTTTTTTTACTGGTCTCTTTTTTTTACCGGCCACCTACCTCCTCCTCCGCCGCCTCTGCCGCCATCACCTCCGCCGCTGCCGCCTCTGCTCCACTTTTGTGATGGTCAATTATATTTTTTATTGACCAATTTTTTTTTGACTGGTCTTTCTCTTTTTACGGGCCAATTTCTTGTGGTCACTTTTTTTTAATGGCCATTCTTTTTTAACCGGTCACTTTTTTTGATGGCCACATCTTTTTTACTGGTCTTTTTTTATGGGCCAAATCTTTTTTGGTCAGCCACTTTTTTTTAATGGCCACTCTTTTTTAACCAGTCACTTCTTTTTGATGGCCACATCTTTTTTAATGGCCACTTTTTTTACCGGTTATTTTTTTTGATGACCACTTATCTTTTTTACTGGCCAAATTTTTTTGACTGCTCTTTTTTTATGACCCAATTCTTTTTTGGTCGGCCACTTTTTTTCAATGGCCACTCTTTTTTGAACCAGTCAATTTTTTTATGGCCATTCATCTTTTTTACCAGCCAATTTTTAAACTTTTTTTTATGACCACTTTTTTTTTACAAGTCAATTTTTTTTTTACTGGTCTCTTTTTTTTACCGGCAACCTATGTCCTCCTCCTCCGCATCCTCCACCACCTCACTTTTTGTGATGGCCAATACATTTTTTTACTGGCCAATTTTTTTTGACTTTTTTTCTTTTTTAATTGCCACTCATTTTTTAACTAGTAATTTTTTTTGATGGCCACATTTTTTAACTCACCACATTTTTTTGACTGGTCTTTCTTTTTTTACCAGTCAATTTTTCTTTTACTGGTCTTTTCTTTTTTACGGGCCACCTACCTCCTCGTCCGCCTCCTCGTCCGCCTCCTCGTCCGCGTCCTCGTCCGCCTCCTCGTCCGCATCCTCGTCCACCTCCTCGTCCGCCTCCTCGTCCGTCTCCTCGTCCGTCTCCTCGTCCGTCTCCTCGTCCGCATCCTGCACCACCTCACTTTTTGTGATGGCCAATTATGTTTTTACTGACCAATTTTTTTTTACTTTTTTTCTTTTTTAATTGCCACTCCTTTTTTAACTAGTAATTTTTTTTGATGGCCACATTCTTTAACTCACCACATTTTTTTGACTGGTCTTTCTTTTTTTACTGGCCAATTTTTTTCACTTTTTTTTATGACCACTTTTTCTTTTTACCAGTCAATTTTTTCTTTAATGGCCACTCTTTTTTAACCAGTCATTTTTTTATGGCCATTTATCTTTTTTACCAGCCAATTTTTAAACTTTTTTTGTAAGCACTTTTTTTTTGAGTAAATTTTTTTTACTGGTCTCTTTTTTTTACCGGCCACCTACCTCCTCCTCCGCCGCCTCTGCCGCCATCACCTCCGCCGCTGCCGCCTCTGCTCCACTTTTGTGATGGTCAATTATATTTTTTATTGACCAATTTTTTTTTGACTGGTCTTTCTCTTTTTACGGGCCAATTTCTTGTGGTCACTTTTTTTTAATGGCCATTCTTTTTTAACCGGTCACTTTTTTTGATGGCCACATCTTTTTTACTGGTCTTTTTTTATGGGCCAAATCTTTTTTGGTCAGCCACTTTTTTTAATGGCCACTCTTTTTTAACCAGTCACTTCTTTTTGATGGCCACATCTTTTTTAATGGCCACTTTTTTTACCGGTTATTTTTTTTGATGACCACTTATCTTTTTTACTGGCCAATTTTTTTTGACTGCTCTTTTTTTATGACCCAATTCTTTTTTGGTCGGCCACTTTTTTTCAATGGCCACTCTTTTTTACCGGTAATTTTTTTTGATGACCACTTATCTTTTTTACTGGCCAATTTTTTTTGACTGCTCTTTTTTTATGACCCAATTCTTTTTTGGTCGGCCACTTTTTTTCAATGGCCACTCTTTTTTGAACCAGTCAATTTTTTTATGGCCATTCATCTTTTTTACCAGCCAATTTTTAAACTTTTTTTGTAAGCACTTTTTTTTAAGTAAATTTTTTTTACTGGTCTCTTTTTTTTACCGGCCACCTACCTCCTCCTCCGCCGCCTCTGCCGCCATCACCTCCGCCGCTGCCGCCTCTGCTCCACTTTTGTGATGGTCAATTATATTTTTTATTGACCAATTTTTTTTTGACTGGTCTTTCTCTTTTTACGGGCCAATTTCTTGTGGTCACTTTTTTTTAATGGCCATTCTTTTTTAACCGGTCACTTTTTTTGATGGCCACATCTTTTTTACTGGTCTTTTTTTATGGGCCAAATCTTTTTTGGTCAGCCACTTTTTTTTAATGGCCACTCTTTTTTAACCAGTCACTTCTTTTTGATGGCCACATCTTTTTTAATGGCCACTTTTTTTTACCGGTTATTTTTTTTGATGACCACTTATCTTTTTTACTGGCCAAATTTTTTTGACTGCTCTTTTTTTATGACCCAATTCTTTTTTGGTCGGCCACTTTTTTTCAATGGCCACTCTTTTTTGAACCAGTCAATTTTTTTATGGCCATTCATCTTTTTTACCAGCCAATTTTTAAACTTTTTTTTATGACCACTTTTTTTTTACAAGTCAATTTTTTTTTTACTGGTCTCTTTTTTTTTACCGGCAACCTATGTCCTCCTCCTCCGCATCCTCCACCACCTCACTTTTTGTGATGGCCAATAATTTTTTTACTGGCCAATTTTTTTTGACTTTTTTTCTTTTTTAATTGCCACTCATTTTTTAACTAGTAATTTTTTTTGATGGCCACATTCTTTAACTCACCACATTTTTTTGACTGGTCTTTCTTTTTTTACCAGTCAATTTTTCTTTTACTGGTCTTTTCTTTTTTACGGGCCACCTACCTCCTCGTCCGCCTCCTCGTCCGCCTCCTCGTCCGCCTCCTCGTCCGCCTCCTCGTCCGCCTCCTCGTCCGCCTCCTCGTCCGCATCCTCGTCCACCTCCTCGTCCGCCTCCTCGTCCGTCTCCTCGTCCGTCTCCTCGTCCGTCTCCTCGTCCGCATCCTGCACCACCTCACTTTTTGTGATGGCCAATTATGTTTTTACTGACCAATTTTTTTTGACTTTTTTTCTTTTTTAATTGCCACTCCTTTTTTAACTAGTAATTTTTTTTGATGGCCACATTCTTTAACTCACCACATTTTTTTGACTGGTCTTTCTTTTTTTACCGGCCAATTTTTTTCACTTTTTTTATGACCACTTTTTCTTTTTACCAGTCAATTTTTTCTTTAATGGCCACTCTTTTTTAACCAGTCATTTTTTATGGCCATTTATCTTTTTTACCAGCCAATTTTTAAACTTTTTTTGTAAGCACTTTTTTTTTAAGTAAATTTTTTTTACTGGTCTCTTTTTTTTACCGGCCACCTACCTCCTCCTCCGCCGCCTCTGCCGCCATCACCTCCGCCGCTGCCGCCTCTGCTCCACTTTTGTGATGGTCAATTATATTTTTTATTGACCAATTTTTTTTTGACTGGTCTTTCTCTTTTTACGGGCCAATTTCTTGTGGTCACTTTTTTTTAATGGCCATTCTTTTTTAACCGGTCACTTTTTTTGATGGCCACATCTTTTTTACTGGTCTTTTTTTATGGGCCAAATCTTTTTTGGTCAGCCACTTTTTTTTAATGGCCACTCTTTTTTAACCAGTCACTTCTTTTTGATGGCCACATCTTTTTTAATGGCCACTTTTTTTTACCGGTTATTTTTTTTGATGACCACTTATCTTTTTTACTGGCCAAATTTTTTTGACTGCTCTTTTTTTATGACCCAATTCTTTTTTGGTCGGCCACTTTTTTTCAATGGCCACTCTTTTTTGAACCAGTCAATTTTTTTATGGCCATTCATCTTTTTTACCAGCCAATTTTTAAACTTTTTTTTATGACCACTTTTTTTTTACAAGTCAATTTTTTTTTTACTGGTCTCTTTTTTTTTACCGGCAACCTATGTCCTCCTCCTCCGCATCCTCCACCACCTCACTTTTTGTGATGGCCAATAATTTTTTTACTGGCCAATTTTTTTTGACTTTTTTTCTTTTTTAATTGCCACTCATTTTTTAACTAGTCATTTTTTTTGATGGCCACATTCTTTAACTCACCACATTTTTTTGACTGGTCTTTCTTTTTTTACCAGTCAATTTTTCTTTTACTGGTCTTTTCTTTTTTACGGGCCACCTACCTCCTCGTCCGCCTCCTCGTCCGCCTCCTCGTCCGCCTCCTCGTCCGCCTCCTCGTCCGCCTCCTCGTCCACCTCCTCGTCCGCATCCTCGTCCGCCTCCTCGTCCGCCTCCTCGTCCGTCTCCTCGTCCGTCTCCTCGTCCGTCTCCTCGTCCGCATCCTGCACCACCTCACTTTTTGTGATGGCCAATTATGTTTTTACTGACCAATTTTTTTTGACTTTTTTTCTTTTTTAATTGCCACTCCTTTTTTAACTAGTAATTTTTTTTGATGGCCACATTCTTTAACTCACCACATTTTTTTGACTGGTCTTTCTTTTTTTACCGGCCAATTTTTTTCACTTTTTTTTATGACCACTTTTTCTTTTTACCAGTCAATTTTTTCTTTAATGGCCACTCTTTTTTAACCAGTCATTTTTTATGGCCATTTATCTTTTTTACCAGCCAATTTTTAAACTTTTTTTGTAAGCACTTTTTTTTTAAGTAAATTTTTTTTACTGGTCTCTTTTTTTTACCGGCCACCTACCTCCTCCTCCGCCGCCTCTGCCGCCATCACCTCCGCCGCTGCCGCCTCTGCTCCACTTTTGTGATGGTCAATTATATTTTTTATTGACCAATTTTTTTTTGACTGGTCTTTCTCTTTTTACGGGCCAATTTCTTGTGGTCACTTTTTTTTAATGGCCATTCTTTTTTAACCGGTCACTTTTTTTGATGGCCACATCTTTTTTACTGGTCTTTTTTTATGGGCCAAATCTTTTTTGGTCAGCCACTTTTTTTTAATGGCCACTCTTTTTTAACCAGTCACTTCTTTTTGATGGCCACATCTTTTTTAATGGCCACTTTTTTTTACCGGTTATTTTTTTTGATGACCACTTATCTTTTTTACTGGCCAATTTTTTTTGACTGCTCTTTTTTTATGATCCAATTCTTTTTTGGTCGGCCACTTTTTTTCAATGGCCACTCTTTTTTACCGGTAATTTTTTTTGATGACCACTTATCTTTTTTACTGGCCAATTTTTTTAGACTGCTCTTTTTTTATGACCCAATTCTTTTTTGGTCGGCCACTTTTTTTCAATGGCCACTCTTTTTTGAACCAGTCAATTTTTTTATGGCCATTCATCTTTTTTACCAGCCAATTTTTAAACTTTTTTTTATGACCACTTTTATTTACAAGTCAATTTTTTTTTTACTGGTCTCTTTTTTTTACCGGCAACCTACGTCCTCCTCCTCCGCATCCTCCACCACCTCACTTTTTGTGATGGCCAATTATTTTTTTTACTGACCAATTTTTTTAGACTTTTTTTCTATTTCAATTGCCACTCATTTTTTAACTAGTAATTTTTTTTGATGGCCACATTCTTAAACTCACCACATTTTTTTGACTAGTCTTTCTTTTTTTACCGGCCAATTTTTTTCACTTTTTTTTATGACCACTTTTTTTTTTACCAGTCAACTTTTTCTTTAATGGCCACTCTTTTTAACCAGTCATTTTTTATGGCCATTTATCTTTTTTACCAGCCAATTTTTAAACTTTTTTTGTGAGCACTTTTTTTTTAAAGTAAATTTTTTTTTACTGGTCTCTTTTTTTTACCGGCCACCTACCTCCTCCTCCGCCGACTCCGCCGCCATCACCTCCGCCGCTGCCGCCTCTGCCCCACTTTTGTGATGGTCAATTATATTTTTTATTGACCAATTTTTTTTTGACTGGTCTTTCTCTTTTTACGGGCCAATTTCTTGTGGTCACTTTTTTTTAATGGCCATTCTTTTTTAACCGGTCACTTTTTTTGATGGCCACATCTTTTTTACTGGTCTTTTTTTATGGGCCAAATCTTTTTTGGTCAGCCACTTTTTTTTAATGGCCACTCTTTTTTAACCAGTCACTTCTTTTTGATGGCCACATCTTTTTTAATGGCCACTTTTTTTTACCGGTTATTTTTTTTGATGACCACTTATCTTTTTTACTGGCCAAATTTTTTTGACTGCTCTTTTTTTATGACCCAATTCTTTTTTGGTCGGCCACTTTTTTTCAATGGCCACTCTTTTTTGAACCAGTCAATTTTTTTATGGCCATTCATCTTTTTTACCAGCCAATTTTTAAACTTTTTTTTATGACCACTTTTTTTTTACAAGTCAATTTTATTTTTCCTGGTCTCTTTTTTTTTACCGGCAACCTATGTCCTCCTCCTCCGCATCCTCCACCACCTCACTTTTTGTGATGGCCAATAATTTTTTTACTGGCCAATTTTTTTTTACTTTTTTTCTTTTTTAATTGCCACTCATTTTTTAACTAGTAATTTTTTTTGATGGCCACATTCTTTAACTCACCACATTTTTTTGACTGGTCTTTCTTTTTTTACCAGTCAATTTTTCTTTTACTGGTCTTTTCTTTTTTACGGGCCACCTACCTCCTCGTCCGCCTCCTCGTCCGCCTCCTCGTCCGCCTCCTCGTCCGCCTCCTCGTCCGCCTCCTCGTCCGCCTCCTCGTCCGCCTCCTCGTCCGCCTCCTCGTCCGCATCCTCGTCCGCCTCCTCGTCCGCCTCCTCGTCCGTCTCCTCGTCCGTCTCCTCGTCCGTCTCCTCGTCCGCATCCTGCACCACCTCACTTTTTGTGATGGCCAATTATGTTTTTACTGACCAATTTTTTTTGACTTTTTTTCTTTTTTAATTGCCACTCCTTTTTTAACTAGTAATTTTTTTTGATGGCCACATTCTTTAACTCACCACATTTTTTTGACTGGTCTTTCTTTTTTTACCGGCCAATTTTTTTCACTTTTTTTTATGACCACTTTTTCTTTTTACCAGTCAATTTTTTCTTTAATGGCCACTCTTTTTAACCCGGCATTTTTTATGGCCATTTATCTTTTTTACCAGCCAATTTTTAAACTTTTTTTGTAAGCACTTTTTTTTTAAGTAAATTTTTTTTACTGGTCTCTTTTTTTTACCGGCCACCTACCTCCTCCTCCGCCGCCTCTGCCGCCATCACCTCCGCCGCTGCCGCCTCTGCTCCACTTTTGTGATGGTCAATTATATTTTTTATTGACCAATTTTTTTTTGACTGGTCTTTCTCTTTTTACGGGCCAATTTCTTGTGGTCACTTTTTTTTAATGGCCATTCTTTTTTAACCGGTCACTTTTTTTGATGGCCACATCTTTTTTACTGGTCTTTTTTTATGGGCCAAATCTTTTTTGGTCAGCCACTTTTTTTTAATGGCCACTCTTTTTTAACCAGTCACTTCTTTTTGATGGCCACATCTTTTTTAATGGCCACTTTTTTTTACCGGTTATTTTTTTTGATGACCACTTATCTTTTTTACTGGCCAAATTTTTTTGACTGCTCTTTTTTTATGACCCAATTCTTTTTTGGTCGGCCACTTTTTTTCAATGGCCACTCTTTTTTGAACCAGTCAATTTTTTATGGCCATTCATCTTTTTTACCAGCCAATTTTTAAACTTTTTTTTATGACCACTTTTTTTTTACAAGTAAATTTTTTTTTTACTGGTCTCCTTTTTTTTACCGGCAACCTATGTCCTCCTCCTCCGCATCCTCCACCACCTCACTTTTTGTGATGGCCAATAATTTTTTTACTGGCCAATTTTTCTTGACTTTTTTTCTTTTTTAATTGCCACTCATTTTTTAACTAGTAATTTTTTTTGATGGCCACATTCTTTAACTCACCACATTTTTTGACTGGTCTTTCTTTTTTTACCGGCCAATTTTTTTCACTTTTTTTATGACCACTTTTTTTTTTTACCAGTCAATTTTTTCTTTAATGGCCACTCTTTTTTAACCAGTCATTTTTTTATGGCCATTTATCTTTTTTACCAGCCAATTTTAAAACTTTTTTTGTAAGCACTTTTTTTTAAAGTACATTTTTTTTTTACTGGTCTCTTTTTTTTACCGGCCACCTACCTCCTCCTCCGCCGCCTCTGCCGCCATCACCTCCGACGCTGCCGCCTCTGCTCCACTTTTGTGATGGTCAATTATATTTTTTATTGACCAATTTTTTTTTGACTGGTCTTTCTCTTTTCTTGTGGTCACTTTTTTTTAATGGCCATTCTTTTTTAACCGGTCACTTTTTTTGATGGCCACATCTTTTTTACTGGTCTTTTTTTATGGGCCAAATCTTTTTTGGTCAGCCACTTTTTTTTAATGGCCACTCTTTTTTAACCAGTCACTTCTTTTTGATGGCCACATCTTTTTTAATGGCCACTTTTTTTTACCGGTTATTTTTTTTGATGACCACTTATCTTTTTTACTGGCCAATTTTTTTGACTGCTCTTTTTTTATGATCCAATTCTTTTTTGGTCGGCCACTTTTTTTCAATGGCCACTCTTTTTTACCGGTAATTTTTTTTGATGACCACTTATCTTTTTTACTGGCCAATTTTTTTAGACTGCTCTTTTTTTATGACCCAATTCTTTTTTGGTCGGCCACTTTTTTTCAATGGCCACTCTTTTTTGAACCAGTCAATTTTTTTATGGCCATTCATCTTTTTTACCAGCCAATTTTTAAACTTTTTTTTATGACCACTTTTATTTACAAGTCAATTTTTTTTTTACTGGTCTCTTTTTTTTACCGGCAACCTACGTCCTCCTCCTCCGCATCCTCCACCACCTCACTTTTTGTGATGGCCAATTATTTTTTTTACTGACCAATTTTTTTAGACTTTTTTTCTATTTCAATTGCCACTCATTTTTTAACTAGTAATTTTTTTTGATGGCCACATTCTTAAACTCACCACATTTTTTTGACTAGTCTTTCTTTTTTTACCGGCCAATTTTTTTCACTTTTTTTTATGACCACTTTTTTTTTTACCAGTCAACTTTTTCTTTAATGGCCACTCTTTTTAACCAGTCATTTTTTATGGCCATTTATCTTTTTTACCAGCCAATTTTTAAACTTTTTTTGTGAGCACTTTTTTTTTAAAGTAAATTTTTTTTTTACTGGTCTCTTTTTTTTACCGGCCACCTACCTCCTCCTCCGCCGACTCCGCCGCCATCACCTCCGCCGCTGCCGCCTCTGCCCCACTTTTGTGATGGTCAATTATATTTTTTATTGACCAATTTTTTTTTGACTGGTCTTTCTCTTTTTACGGGCCAATTTCTTGTGGTCACTTTTTTTTAATGGCCATTCTTTTTTAACCGGTCACTTTTTTTGATGGCCACATCTTTTTTACTGGTCTTTTTTTATGGGCCAAATCTTTTTTGGTCAGCCACTTTTTTTAATGGCCACTCTTTTTTAACCAGTCACTTCTTTTTGATGGCCACATCTTTTTTAATGGCCACTTTTTTTTACCGGTTATTTTTTTTGATGACCACTTATCTTTTTTACTGGCCAAATTTTTTTGACTGCTCTTTTTTTATGACCCAATTCTTTTTTGGTCGGCCACTTTTTTTCAATGGCCACTCTTTTTTGAACCAGTCAATTTTTTTATGGCCATTCATCTTTTTTACCAGCCAATTTTTAAACTTTTTTTTATGACCACTTTTTTTTTACAAGTCAATTTTATTTTTACTGGTCTCTTTTTTTTTACCGGCAACCTATGTCCTCCTCCTCCGCATCCTCCACCACCTCACTTTTTGTGATGGCCAATAATTTTTTTACTGGCCAATTTTTTTTTACTTTTTTTCTTTTTTAATTGCCACTCATTTTTTAACTAGTAATTTTTTTGATGGCCACATTCTTTAACTCACCACATTTTTTTGACTGGTCTTTCTTTTTTTACCAGTCAATTTTTCTTTTACTGGTCTTTTCTTTTTTACGGGCCACCTACCTCCTCGTCCGCCTCCTCGTCCGCCTCCTCGTCCGCCTCCTCGTCCGCCTCCTCGTCCGCCTCCTCGTCCGCCTCCTCGTCCGCCTCCTCGTCCGCATCCTCGTCCGCCTCCTCGTCCGCCTCCTCGTCCGTCTCCTCGTCCGTCTCCTCGTCCGTCTCCTCGTCCGCATCCTGCACCACCTCACTTTTTGTGATGGCCAATTATGTTTTTACTGACCAATTTTTTTTTACTTTTTTTCTTTTTTAATTGCCACTCCTTTTTTAACTAGTAATTTTTTTTGATGGCCACATTCTTTAACTCACCACATTTTTTTGACTGGTCTTTCTTTTTTTACCGGCCAATTTTTTTCACTTTTTTTTATGACCACTTTTTCTTTTTACCAGTCAATTTTTTCTTTAATGGCCACTCTTTTTTAACCAGTCATTTTTTTATGGCCATTTATTTTTTTTACCAGCCAATTTTTAAACTTTTTTTGTAAGCACTTTTTTTTTGAGTAAATTTTTTTTACTGGTCTCTTTTTTTTACCGGCCACCTACCTCCTCCTCCGCCGCCTCTGCCGCCATCACCTCCGCCGCTGCCGCCTCTGCTCCACTTTTGTGATGGTCAATTATATTTTTTATTGACCAATTTTTTTTTGACTGGTCTTTCTCTTTTTACGGGCCAATTTCTTGTGGTCACTTTTTTTTAATGGCCATTCTTTTTTAACCGGTCACTTTTTTTGATGGCCACATCTTTTTTACTGGTCTTTTTTTATTGGCCAAATCTTTTTTGGTCAGCCACTTTTTTTTAATGGCCACTCTTTTTTAACCAGTCACTTCTTTTTGATGGCCACATCTTTTTTAATGGCCACTTTTTTTTACCGGTTATTTTTTTGATGACCACTTATCTTTTTTACTGGCCAAATTTTTTGACTGCTCTTTTTTTATGACCCAATTCTTTTTGGTCGGCCACTTTTTTTCAATGGCCACTCTTTTTTGAACCAGTCAATTTTTTTATGGCCATTCATCTTTTTTACCAGCCAATTTTTAAACTTTTTTTTATGACCACTTTTTTTTTACAAGTCAATTTTTTTTTTTACTGGTCTCTTTTTTTTACCGGCAACCTATGTCCTCCTCCTCCGCATCCTCCACCACCTCACTTTTTGTGATGGCCAATAATTTTTTTACTGGCCAATTTTTTTTGACTTTTTTTCTTTTTTAATTGCCACTCATTTTTAACTAGTAATTTTTTTTGATGGCCACATTTTTAACTCACCACATTTTTTTGACTGGTCTTTCTTTTTTTACCAGTCAATTTTTCTTTTACTGGTCTTTTCTTTTTTACGGGCCACCTACCTCCTCGTCCGCCTCCTCGTCCGCCTCCTCGTCCGCCTCCTCGTCCGCCTCCTCGTCCGCCTCCTCGTCCGCATCCTCGTCCGCCTCCTCGTCCGCCTCCTCGTCCGTCTCCTCGTCCGTCTCCTCGTCCGTCTCCTCGTCCGCATCCTGCACCACCTCACTTTTTGTGATGGCCAATTATGTTTTTACTGACCAATTTTTTTTTACTTTTTTTCTTTTTTAATTGCCACTCCTTTTTTAACTAGTAATTTTTTTTGATGGCCACATTCTTTAACTCACCACATTTTTTTGACTGGTCTTTCTTTTTTTACCGGCCAATTTTTTTCACTTTTTTTTATGACCACTTTTTCTTTTTACCAGTCAATTTTTTCTTTAATGGCCACTCTTTTTTAACCAGTCATTTTTTTATGGCCATTTATCTTTTTTACCAGCCAATTTTTAAACTTTTTTTGTAAGCACTTTTTTTTTGAGTAAATTTTTTTTACTGGTCTCTTTTTTTTACCGGCCACCTACCTCCTCCTCCGCCGCCTCTGCCGCCATCACCTCCGCCGCTGCCGCCTCTGCTCCACTTTTGTGATGGTCAATTATATTTTTTATTGACCAATTTTTTTTTGACTGGTCTTTCTCTTTTTACGGGCCAATTTCTTGTGGTCACTTTTTTTTAATGGCCATTCTTTTTTAACCGGTCACTTTTTTTGATGGCCACATCTTTTTTACTGGTCTTTTTTTATGGGCCAAATCTTTTTTGGTCAGCCACTTTTTTTAATGGCCACTCTTTTTTAACCAGTCACTTCTTTTTGATGGCCACATCTTTTTTAATGGCCACTTTTTTTTACCGGTTATTTTTTTTGATGACCACTTATCTTTTTTACTGGCCAAATTTTTTTGACTGCTCTTTTTTATGACCCAATTCTTTTTTGGTCGGCCACTTTTTTTCAATGGCCACTCTTTTTTGAACCAGTCAATTTTTTTATGGCCATTCATCTTTTTTACCAGCCAATTTTTAAACTTTTTTTTATGACCACTTTTTTTTTACAAGTCAATTTTTTTTTTACTGGTCTCTTTTTTTTTACCGGCAACCTATGTCCTCCTCCTCCGCATCCTCCACCACCTCACTTTTTGTGATGGCCAATAAATTTTTTTACTGGCCAATTTTTTTTGACTTTTTTTCTTTTTTAATTGCCACTCATTTTTTAACTAGTAATTTTTTTTGATGGCCACATTCTTTAACTCACCACATTTTTTTGACTGGTCTTTCTTTTTTTACCAGTCAATTTTTCTTTTACTGGTCTTTTCTTTTTTACGGGCCACCTACCTCCTCGTCCGCCTCCTCGTCCGCCTCCTCGTCCGCGTCCTCGTCCGCCTCCTCGTCCGCATCCTCGTCCACCTCCTCGTCCGCCTCCTCGTCCGTCTCCTCGTCCGTCTCCTCGTCCGTCTCCTCGTCCGCATCCTGCACCACCTCACTTTTTGTGATGGCCAATTATGTTTTTACTGACCAATTTTTTTTTACTTTTTTTCTTTTTAATTGCCACTCCTTTTTTAACTAGTAATTTTTTTTGATGGCCACATTCTTTAACTCACCACATTTTTTTGACTGGTCTTTCTTTTTTTACCGGCCAATTTTTTTCACTTTTTTTTATGACCACTTTTTCTTTTTACCAGTCAATTTTTTCTTTAATGGCCACTCTTTTTAACCAGTCATTTTTTATGGCCATTTATCTTTTTTACCAGCCAATTTTTAAACTTTTTTTGTAAGCACTTTTTTTTTAAGTAAATTTTTTTTACTGGTCTCTTTTTTTTACCGGCCACCTACCTCCTCCTCCGCCGCCTCTGCCGCCATCACCTCCGCCGCTGCCGCCTCTGCTCCACTTTTGTGATGGTCAATTATATTTTTTATTGACCAATTTTTTTTTGACTGGTCTTTCTCTTTTTACGGGCCAATTTCTTGTGGTCACTTTTTTTTAATGGCCATTCTTTTTTAACCGGTCACTTTTTTTGATGGCCACATCTTTTTTACTGGTCTTTTTTTATGGGCCAAATCTTTTTTGGTCAGCCACTTTTTTTTAATGGCCACTCTTTTTTAACCAGTCACTTCTTTTTGATGGCCACATCTTTTTTAATGGCCACTTTTTTTTACCGGTTATTTTTTTTGATGACCACTTATCTTTTTTACTGGCCAAATTTTTTTGACTGCTCTTTTTTTATGACCCAATTCTTTTTTGGTCGGCCACTTTTTTTCAATGGCCACTCTTTTTTGAACCAGTCAATTTTTTTATGGCCATTCATCTTTTTTACCAGCCAATTTTTAAACTTTTTTTTATGACCACTTTTTTTTTACAAGTCAATTTTTTTTTTACTGGTCTCTTTTTTTTTACCGGCAACCTATGTCCTCCTCCTCCGCATCCTCCACCACCTCACTTTTTGTGATGGCCAATAATTTTTTTACTGGCCAATTTTTTTTGACTTTTTTTCTTTTTTAATTGCCACTCATTTTTTAACTAGTAATTTTTTTTGATGGCCACATTCTTTAACTCACCACATTTTTTTGACTGGTCTTTCTTTTTTTACCAGTCA
Source organism: Lethenteron reissneri (assembly GCF_015708825.2). Lineage (NCBI taxonomy): Eukaryota > Metazoa > Chordata > Hyperoartia > Petromyzontiformes > Petromyzontidae > Lethenteron > Lethenteron reissneri. Next base: position 12,061 of record NW_026890681.1, on the reverse strand, counting down.
ATTTTTCTTTTACTGGTCTTTTCTTTTTTACGGGCCACCTACCTCCTCGTCCGCCTCCTCGTCCGCCTCCTCGTCCGCCTCCTCGTCCGCCTCCTCGTCCGCCTCCTCGTCCGCCTCCTCGTCCGCATCCTCGTCCACCTCCTCGTCCGCCTCCTCGTCCGTCTCCTCGTCCGTCTCCTCGTCCGTCTCCTCGTCCGCATCCTGCACCACCTCACTTTTTGTGATGGCCAATTATGTTTTTACTGACCAATTTTTTTTTACTTTTTTTCTTTTTTAATTGCCACTCCTTTTTTAACTAGTAATTTTTTTTGATGGCCACATTCTTTAACTCACCACATTTTTTTGACTGGTCTTTCTTTTTTTACCGGCCAATTTTTTTCACTTTTTTTTATGACCACTTTTTCTTTTTACCAGTCAATTTTTTCTTTAATGGCCACTCTTTTTTAACCAGTCATTTTTTTATGGCCATTTATCTTTTTTACCAGCCAATTTTTAAACTTTTTTTGTAAGCACTTTTTTTTTGAGTAAATTTTTTTTACTGGTCTCTTTTTTTTACCGGCCACCTACCTCCTCCTCCGCCGCCTCTGCCGCCATCACCTCCGCCGCTGCCGCCTCTGCTCCACTTTTGTGATGGTCAATTATATTTTTTATTGACCAATTTTTTTTTGACTGGTCTTTCTCTTTTTACGGGCCAATTTCTTGTGGTCACTTTTTTTTAATGGCCATTCTTTTTTAACCGGTCACTTTTTTTGATGGCCACATCTTTTTTACTGGTCTTTTTTTATGGGCCAAATCTTTTTTGGTCAGCCACTTTTTTTTAATGGCCACTCTTTTTTAACCAGTCACTTCTTTTTGATGGCCACATCTTTTTTAATGGCCACTTTTTTTTACCGGTTATTTTTTTTGATGACCACTTATCTTTTTTACTGGCCAAATTTTTTTGACTGCTCTTTTTTTATGACCCAATTCTTTTTTGGTCGGCCACTTTTTTTCAATGGCCACTCTTTTTTGAACCAGTCAATTTTTTTATGGCCATTCATCTTTTTTACCAGCCAATTTTTAAACTTTTTTTTATGACCACTTTTTTTTTACAAGTCAATTTTTTTTTTACTGGTCTCTTTTTTTTTACCGGCAACCTATGTCCTCCTCCTCCGCATCCTCCACCACCTCACTTTTTGTGATGGCCAATAAATTTTTTTACTGGCCAATTTTTTTTGACTTTTTTTCTTTTTTAATTGCCACTCATTTTTTAACTAGTAATTTTTTTTGATGGCCACATTCTTTAACTCACCACATTTTTTTGACTGGTCTTTCTTTTTTTACCAGTCAATTTTTCTTTTACTGGTCTTTTCTTTTTTACGGGCCACCTACCTCCTCGTCCGCCTCCTCGTCCGCCTCCTCGTCCGCGTCCTCGTCCGCCTCCTCGTCCGCATCCTCGTCCACCTCCTCGTCCGCCTCCTCGTCCGTCTCCTCGTCCGTCTCCTCGTCCGTCTCCTCGTCCGCATCCTGCACCACCTCACTTTTTGTGATGGCCAATTATGTTTTTACTGACCAATTTTTTTTTACTTTTTTTCTTTTTTAATTGCCACTCCTTTTTTAACTAGTAATTTTTTTTGATGGCCACATTCTTTAACTCACCACATTTTTTTGACTGGTCTTTCTTTTTTTACCGGCCAATTTTTTTCACTTTTTTTTATGACCACTTTTTCTTTTTACCAGTCAATTTTTTCTTTAATGGCCACTCTTTTTTAACCAGTCATTTTTTTATGGCCATTTATCTTTTTTACCAGCCAATTTTTAAACTTTTTTTGTAAGCACTTTTTTTTTGAGTAAATTTTTTTTACTGGTCTCTTTTTTTTACCGGCCACCTACCTCCTCCTCCGCCGCCTCTGCCGCCATCACCTCCGCCGCTGCCGCCTCTGCTCCACTTTTGTGATGGTCAATTATATTTTTTATTGACCAATTTTTTTTTGACTGGTCTTTCTCTTTTTACGGGCCAATTTCTTGTGGTCACTTTTTTTTAATGGCCATTCTTTTTTAACCGGTCACTTTTTTTGATGGCCACATCTTTTTTACTGGTCTTTTTTTATGGGCCAAATCTTTTTTGGTCAGCCACTTTTTTTAATGGCCACTCTTTTTTAACCAGTCACTTCTTTTTGATGGCCACATCTTTTTTAATGGCCACTTTTTTTTACCGGTTATTTTTTTTGATGACCACTTATCTTTTTTACTGGCCAAATTTTTTTGACTGCTCTTTTTTTATGACCCAATTCTTTTTTGGTCGGCCACTTTTTTTCAATGGCCACTCTTTTTTGAACCAGTCAATTTTTTTATGGCCATTCATCTTTTTTACCAGCCAATTTTTAAACTTTTTTTTATGACCACTTTTTTTTTACAAGTCAATTTTTTTTTTACTGGTCTCTTTTTTTTTACCGGCAACCTATGTCCTCCTCCTCCGCATCCTCCACCACCTCACTTTTTGTGATGGCCAATAAATTTTTTTACTGGCCAATTTTTTTTGACTTTTTTTCTTTTTTAATTGCCACTCATTTTTTAACTAGTAATTTTTTTTGATGGCCACATTCTTTAACTCACCACATTTTTTTGACTGGTCTTTCTTTTTTTACCAGTCAATTTTTCTTTTACTGGTCTTTTCTTTTTTACGGGCCACCTACCTCCTCGTCCGCCTCCTCGTCCGCCTCCTCGTCCGCGTCCTCGTCCGCCTCCTCGTCCGCATCCTCGTCCACCTCCTCGTCCGCCTCCTCGTCCGTCTCCTCGTCCGTCTCCTCGTCCGTCTCCTCGTCCGCATCCTGCACCACCTCACTTTTTGTGATGGCCAATTATGTTTTTACTGACCAATTTTTTTTTACTTTTTTTCTTTTTTAATTGCCACTCCTTTTTTAACTAGTAATTTTTTTTGATGGCCACATTCTTTAACTCACCACATTTTTTTGACTGGTCTTTCTTTTTTTACCGGCCAATTTTTTTCACTTTTTTTTATGACCACTTTTTCTTTTTACCAGTCAATTTTTTCTTTAATGGCCACTCTTTTTTAACCAGTCATTTTTTTATGGCCATTTATCTTTTTTACCAGCCAATTTTTAAACTTTTTTTGTAAGCACTTTTTTTTTGAGTAAATTTTTTTTACTGGTCTCTTTTTTTTACCGGCCACCTACCTCCTCCTCCGCCGCCTCTGCCGCCATCACCTCCGCCGCTGCCGCCTCTGCTCCACTTTTGTGATGGTCAATTATATTTTTTATTGACCAATTTTTTTTTGACTGGTCTTTCTCTTTTTACGGGCCAATTTCTTGTGGTCACTTTTTTTTAATGGCCATTCTTTTTTAACCGGTCACTTTTTTTGATGGCCACATCTTTTTTACTGGTCTTTTTTTATGGGCCAAATCTTTTTTGGTCAGCCACTTTTTTTTAATGGCCACTCTTTTTTAACCAGTCACTTCTTTTTGATGGCCACATCTTTTTTAATGGCCACTTTTTTTTACCGGTTATTTTTTTTGATGACCACTTATCTTTTTTACTGGCCAAATTTTTTTGACTGCTCTTTTTTTATGACCCAATTCTTTTTTGGTCGGCCACTTTTTTTCAATGGCCACTCTTTTTTGAACCAGTCAATTTTTTTATGGCCATTCATCTTTTTTACCAGCCAATTTTTAAACTTTTTTTTATGACCACTTTTTTTTTACAAGTCAATTTTTTTTTTACTGGTCTCTTTTTTTTTACCGGCAACCTATGTCCTCCTCCTCCGCATCCTCCACCACCTCACTTTTTGTGATGGCCAATAAATTTTTTTACTGGCCAATTTTTTTTGACTTTTTTTCTTTTTTAATTGCCACTCATTTTTTAACTAGTAATTTTTTTTGATGGCCACATTCTTTAACTCACCACATTTTTTTGACTGGTCTTTCTTTTTTTACCAGTCAATTTTTCTTTTACTGGTCTTTTCTTTTTTACGGGCCACCTACCTCCTCGTCCGCCTCCTCGTCCGCCTCCTCGTCCGCTCCTCGTCCGCCTCCTCGTCCGCCTCCTCGTCCGCATCCTCGTCCACCTCCTCGTCCGCCTCCTCGTCCGTCTCCTCGTCCGTCTCCTCGTCCGTCTCCTCGTCCGCATCCTGCACCACCTCACTTTTTGTGATGGCCAATTATGTTTTTACTGACCAATTTTTTTTTACTTTTTTTCTTTTTTAATTGCCACTCCTTTTTTAACTAGTAATTTTTTTTGATGGCCACATTCTTTAACTCACCACATTTTTTTGACTGGTCTTTCTTTTTTTACCGGCCAATTTTTTTCACTTTTTTTTATGACCACTTTTTCTTTTTACCAGTCAATTTTTTCTTTAATGGCCACTCTTTTTTAACCAGTCATTTTTTTATGGCCATTTATCTTTTTTACCAGCCAATTTTTAAACTTTTTTTGTAAGCACTTTTTTTTTAAGTAAATTTTTTTTACTGGTCTCTTTTTTTTACCGGCCACCTACCTCCTCCTCCGCCGCCTCTGCCGCCATCACCTCCGCCGCTGCCGCCTCTGCTCCACTTTTGTGATGGTCAATTATATTTTTTATTGACCAATTTTTTTTTGACTGGTCTTTCTCTTTTTACGGGCCAATTTCTTGTGGTCACTTTTTTTTAATGGCCATTCTTTTTTAACCGGTCACTTTTTTTGATGGCCACATCTTTTTTACTGGTCTTTTTTTATGGGCCAAATCTTTTTTGGTCAGCCACTTTTTTTTAATGGCCACTCTTTTTTAACCAGTCACTTCTTTTTGATGGCCACATCTTTTTTAATGGCCACTTTTTTTTACCGGTTATTTTTTTTGATGACCACTTATCTTTTTTACTGGCCAAATTTTTTTGACTGCTCTTTTTTTATGACCCAATTCTTTTTTGGTCGGCCACTTTTTTTCAATGGCCACTCTTTTTTGAACCAGTCAATTTTTTTATGGCCATTCATCTTTTTTACCAGCCAATTTTTAAACTTTTTTTTATGACCACTTTTTTTTTACAAGTCAATTTTTTTTTTACTGGTCTCTTTTTTTTTACCGGCAACCTATGTCCTCCTCCTCCGCATCCTCCACCACCTCACTTTTTGTGATGGCCAATAATTTTTTTACTGGCCAATTTTTTTTGACTTTTTTTCTTTTTTAATTGCCACTCATTTTTTAACTAGTAATTTTTTTTGATGGCCACATTCTTTAACTCACCACATTTTTTTGACTGGTCTTTCTTTTTTTACCAGTCAATTTTTCTTTTACTGGTCTTTTCTTTTTTACGGGCCACCTACCTCCTCGTCCGCCTCCTCGTCCGCCTCGTCCGCCTCCTCGTCCGCCTCCTCGTCCGCCTCCTCGTCCGCCTCCTCGTCCGCATCCTCGTCCACCTCCTCGTCCGCCTCCTCGTCCGTCTCCTCGTCCGTCTCCTCGTCCGTCTCCTCGTCCGCATCCTGCACCACCTCACTTTTTGTGATGGCCAATTATGTTTTTACTGACCAATTTTTTTTTACTTTTTTTCTTTTTTAATTGCCACTCCTTTTTTAACTAGTAATTTTTTTTGATGGCCACATTCTTTAACTCACCACATTTTTTTGACTGGTCTTTCTTTTTTTACCGGCCAATTTTTTTCACTTTTTTTTATGACCACTTTTTCTTTTTACCAGTCAATTTTTTCTTTAATGGCCACTCTTTTTTAACCAGTCATTTTTTTATGGCCATTTATCTTTTTTACCAGCCAATTTTTAAACTTTTTTTGTAAGCACTTTTTTTTTGAGTAAATTTTTTTTACTGGTCTCTTTTTTTTACCGGCCACCTACCTCCTCCTCCGCCGCCTCTGCCGCCATCACCTCCGCCGCTGCCGCCTCTGCTCCACTTTTGTGATGGTCAATTATATTTTTTATTGACCAATTTTTTTTTGACTGGTCTTTCTCTTTTTACGGGCCAATTTCTTGTGGTCACTTTTTTTTAATGGCCATTCTTTTTTAACCGGTCACTTTTTTGATGGCCACATCTTTTTTACTGGTCTTTTTTTATGGGCCAAATCTTTTTTGGTCAGCCACTTTTTTTTAATGGCCACTCTTTTTTAACCAGTCACTTCTTTTTGATGGCCACATCTTTTTTAATGGCCACTTTTTTTTACCGGTTATTTTTTTTGATGACCACTTATCTTTTTTACTGGCCAAATTTTTTTGACTGCTCTTTTTTTATGACCCAATTCTTTTTTGGTCGGCCACTTTTTTTCAATGGCCACTCTTTTTTGAACCAGTCAATTTTTTTATGGCCATTCATCTTTTTTACCAGCCAATTTTTAAACTTTTTTTTATGACCACTTTTTTTTTACAAGTCAATTTTTTTTTTACTGGTCTCTTTTTTTTTACCGGCAACCTATGTCCTCCTCCTCCGCATCCTCCACCACCTCACTTTTTGTGATGGCCAATAATTTTTTTACTGGCCAATTTTTTTTGACTTTTTTTCTTTTTTAATTGCCACTCATTTTTTAACTAGTAATTTTTTTTGATGGCCACATTCTTTAACTCACCACATTTTTTTGACTGGTCTTTCTTTTTTTACCAGTCAATTTTTCTTTTACTGGTCTTTTCTTTTTTACGGGCCACCTACCTCCTCGTCCGCCTCCTCGTCCGCCTCCTCGTCCGCGTCCTCGTCCGCCTCCTCGTCCGCATCCTCGTCCACCTCCTCGTCCGCCTCCTCGTCCGTCTCCTCGTCCGTCTCCTCGTCCGTCTCCTCGTCCGCATCCTGCACCACCTCACTTTTTGTGATGGCCAATTATGTTTTTACTGACCAATTTTTTTTTACTTTTTTTCTTTTTTAATTGCCACTCCTTTTTTAACTAGTAATTTTTTTTGATGGCCACATTCTTTAACTCACCACATTTTTTTGACTGGTCTTTCTTTTTTTACCGGCCAATTTTTTTCACTTTTTTTTATGACCACTTTTTCTTTTTACCAGTCAATTTTTTCTTTAATGGCCACTCTTTTTTAACCAGTCATTTTTTATGGCCATTTATCTTTTTTACCAGCCAATTTTTAAACTTTTTTTGTAAGCACTTTTTTTTTGAGTAAATTTTTTTTACTGGTCTCTTTTTTTTACCGGCCACCTACCTCCTCCTCCGCCGCCTCTGCCGCCATCACCTCCGCCGCTGCCGCCTCTGCTCCACTTTTGTGATGGTCAATTATATTTTTTATTGACCAATTTTTTTTTGACTGGTCTTTCTCTTTTTACGGGCCAATTTCTTGTGGTCACTTTTTTTTAATGGCCATTCTTTTTTAACCGGTCACTTTTTTTGATGGCCACATCTTTTTTACTGGTCTTTTTTTATGGGCCAAATCTTTTTTGGTCAGCCACTTTTTTTTAATGGCCACTCTTTTTTAACCAGTCACTTCTTTTTGATGGCCACATCTTTTTTAATGGCCACTTTTTTTTACCGGTTATTTTTTTTGATGACCACTTATCTTTTTTACTGGCCAAATTTTTTTGACTGCTCTTTTTTTATGACCCAATTCTTTTTTGGTCGGCCACTTTTTTTCAATGGCCACTCTTTTTTGAACCAGTCAATTTTTTTATGGCCATTCATCTTTTTTACCAGCCAATTTTTAAACTTTTTTTTATGACCACTTTTTTTTTACAAGTCAATTTTTTTTTTACTGGTCTCTTTTTTTTTACCGGCAACCTATGTCCTCCTCCTCCGCATCCTCCACCACCTCACTTTTTGTGATGGCCAATAAATTTTTTTACTGGCCAATTTTTTTTGACTTTTTTTCTTTTTTAATTGCCACTCATTTTTTAACTAGTAATTTTTTTTGATGGCCACATTCTTTAACTCACCACATTTTTTTGACTGGTCTTTCTTTTTTTACCAGTCAATTTTTCTTTTACTGGTCTTTTCTTTTTTACGGGCCACCTACCTCCTCGTCCGCCTCCTCGTCCGCCTCCTCGTCCGCGTCCTCGTCCGCCTCCTCGTCCGCATCCTCGTCCACCTCCTCGTCCGCCTCCTCGTCCGCTCCTCGTCCGTCTCCTCGTCCGTCTCCTCGTCCGTCTCCTCGTCCGCATCCTGCACCACCTCACTTTTTGTGATGGCCAATTATGTTTTTACTGACCAATTTTTTTTTACTTTTTTTCTTTTTTAATTGCCACTCCTTTTTTAACTAGTAATTTTTTTTGATGGCCACATTCTTTAACTCACCACATTTTTTTGACTGGTCTTTCTTTTTTTACCGGCCAATTTTTTTCACTTTTTTTTATGACCACTTTTTCTTTTTACCAGTCAATTTTTTCTTTAATGGCCACTCTTTTTTAACCAGTCATTTTTTATGGCCATTTATCTTTTTTACCAGCCAATTTTTAAACTTTTTTTGTAAGCACTTTTTTTTAAGTAAATTTTTTTTACTGGTCTCTTTTTTTTACCGGCCACCTACCTCCTCCTCCGCCGCCTCTGCCGCCATCACCTCCGCCGCTGCCGCCTCTGCTCCACTTTTGTGATGGTCAATTATATTTTTTATTGACCAATTTTTTTTTGACTGGTCTTTCTCTTTTTACGGGCCAATTTCTTGTGGTCACTTTTTTTTAATGGCCATTCTTTTTTAACCGGTCACTTTTTTTGATGGCCACATCTTTTTTACTGGTCTTTTTTTATGGGCCAAATCTTTTTTGGTCAGCCACTTTTTTTTAATGGCCACTCTTTTTTAACCAGTCACTTCTTTTTGATGGCCACATCTTTTTTAATGGCCACTTTTTTTTACCGGTTATTTTTTTTGATGACCACTTATCTTTTTTACTGGCCAAATTTTTTTGACTGCTCTTTTTTTATGACCCAATTCTTTTTTGGTCGGCCACTTTTTTTCAATGGCCACTCTTTTTTGAACCAGTCAATTTTTTTATGGCCATTCATCTTTTTTACCAGCCAATTTTTAAACTTTTTTTTATGACCACTTTTTTTTTACAAGTCAATTTTTTTTTTACTGGTCTCTTTTTTTTTACCGGCAACCTATGTCCTCCTCCTCCGCATCCTCCACCACCTCACTTTTTGTGATGGCCAATAAATTTTTTTACTGGCCAATTTTTTTTGACTTTTTTTCTTTTTTAATTGCCACTCATTTTTTAACTAGTAATTTTTTTTGATGGCCACATTCTTTAACTCACCACATTTTTTTGACTGGTCTTTCTTTTTTTACCAGTCAATTTTTCTTTTACTGGTCTTTTCTTTTTTACGGGCCACCTACCTCCTCGTCCGCCTCCTCGTCCGCCTCCTCGTCCGCGTCCTCGTCCGCCTCCTCGTCCGCATCCTCGTCCACCTCCTCGTCCGCCTCCTCGTCCGTCTCCTCGTCCGTCTCCTCGTCCGTCTCCTCGTCCGCATCCTGCACCACCTCACTTTTTGTGATGGCCAATTATGTTTTTACTGACCAATTTTTTTTTACTTTTTTTCTTTTTTAATTGCCACTCCTTTTTTAACTAGTAATTTTTTTTGATGGCCACATTCTTTAACTCACCACATTTTTTTGACTGGTCTTTCTTTTTTTACCGGCCAATTTTTTTCACTTTTTTTTATGACCACTTTTTCTTTTTACCAGTCAATTTTTTCTTTAATGGCCACTCTTTTTTAACCAGTCATTTTTTTATGGCCATTTATCTTTTTTACCAGCCAATTTTTAAACTTTTTTTGTAAGCACTTTTTTTTAAGTAAATTTTTTTTACTGGTCTCTTTTTTTTACCGGCCACCTACCTCCTCCTCCGCCGCCTCTGCCGCCATCACCTCCGCCGCTGCCGCCTCTGCTCCACTTTTGTGATGGTCAATTATATTTTTTATTGACCAATTTTTTTTTGACTGGTCTTTCTCTTTTTACGGGCCAATTTCTTGTGGTCACTTTTTTTTAATGGCCATTCTTTTTTAACCGGTCACTTTTTTTGATGGCCACATCTTTTTTACTGGTCTTTTTTTATGGGCCAAATCTTTTTTGGTCAGCCACTTTTTTTTAATGGCCACTCTTTTTTAACCAGTCACTTCTTTTTGATGGCCACATCTTTTTTAATGGCCACTTTTTTTTACCGGTTATTTTTTTTGATGACCACTTATCTTTTTTACTGGCCAAATTTTTTTGACTGCTCTTTTTTTATGACCCAATTCTTTTTTGGTCGGCCACTTTTTTTCAATGGCCACTCTTTTTTGAACCAGTCAATTTTTTTATGGCCATTCATCTTTTTTACCAGCCAATTTTTAAACTTTTTTTTATGACCACTTTTTTTTTACAAGTCAATTTTTTTTTTACTGGTCTCTTTTTTTTTACCGGCAACCTATGTCCTCCTCCTCCGCATCCTCCACCACCTCACTTTTTGTGATGGCCAATAATTTTTTTACTGGCCAATTTTTTTTGACTTTTTTTCTTTTTTAATTGCCACTCATTTTTTAACTAGTAATTTTTTTTGATGGCCACATTCTTTAACTCACCACATTTTTTTGACTGGTCTTTCTTTTTTTACCAGTCAATTTTTCTTTTACTGGTCTTTTCTTTTTTACGGGCCACCTACCTCCCGTCCGCCTCGTCCGCCTCCTCGTCCGCCTCCTCGTCGCCTCCGTCCGCCTCCTCGTCCGCCTCCTCGTCCGCATTCCTCGTCCACCTCCTCGTCCGCCTCCTCGTCCGTCTCCTCGTCCGTCTCCTGTCCGTCTCCCTCGTCCGCATCCTGCACCACCTCACTTTTTGTGATGGCCAATTATGTTTTTATGACCAATTTTTTTTTACTTTTTTTCTTTTTTTAATTGCCAATCCTTTTTTAACTAGTAATTTTTTTTGATGGCCACATTCTTTAACTCACCACATTTTTTTGACTGGTCTTTCTTTTTTACCGGCAATTTTTTTCACTTTTTTTTATGACCACTTTTTCTTTTTACCAGTCAATTTTTCTTTAATGGCCACTCTTTTTTAACCAGTCATTTTTTTATGGCCATTTATCTTTTTACCAGCCAATTTTTAAAACTTTTTTTTGTAAGCACTTTTTTTTAAGTAAATTTTTTTTACTGGTCTCTTTTTTTTTACCGGCCACCTACCTCCTCCTCCGCCGCCTCTGCCGCCATCACCTCCGCCGCTGCCGCCTCTGCTCCACTTTTGTGATGGTCAATTATATTTTTTATTGACCAATTTTTTTTTTGACTGGTCTTTCTCTTTTTACGGGCCAATTTCTTGTGGTCACTTTTTTTTAATGGCCATTCTTTTTTAACCGGTCACTTTTTTTGATGGCCACATCTTTTTTACTGGTCTTTTTTATGGGCCAAATCTTTTTTGGTCAGCCACTTTTTTTAATGGCCACTCTTTTTTAACCAGTCACTTCTTTTTGATGGCCACATCTTTTTTAATGGCCACTTTTTTTTACGGTTATTTTTTTTGATGACCACTTATCTTTTTTACTGGCCAATTTTTTGACTGCTCTTTTTTTATGACACAATTCTTTTTTGGTCGGCCACTTTTTTTCAATGGCCACTCTTTTTTGAACAGTCACTTTTTTTATGGCCATTCATCTTTTTTACCAGCCAATTTTTAAATTTTTTTATGACCACTTTTTTTTTACAAGTCAATTTTTTTTTTACTGGTCTCTTTTTTTTTACCGGCAACCTATGTCCTCCTCCTCCGCATCCTCCACCACCTCACTTTTTGTGATGGCCAATAAATTTTTTTACTGGCCAATTTTTTTTGACTTTTTTTCTTTTTTAATTGCCACTCATTTTTTAACTAGTAATTTTTTTTGATGGCCACATTCTTTAACTCACCACATTTTTTTGACTGGTCTTTCTTTTTTTACCAGTCAATTTTTCTTTTACTGGTCTTTTCTTTTTTACGGGCCACCTACCTCCTCGTCCGCCTCCTCGTCCGCCTCCTCGTCCGCGTCCTCGTCCGCCTCCTCGTCCGCATCCTCGTCCACCTCCTCGTCCGCCTCCTCGTCCGTCTCCTCGTCCGTCTCCTCGTCCGTCTCCTCGTCCGCATCCTGCACCACCTCACTTTTTGTGATGGCCAATTATGTTTTTACTGACCAATTTTTTTTACTTTTTTTCTTTTT
>NW_026890680.1:0-41861 GCF_015708825.2 Lethenteron reissneri | reverse complement strand
TGCATTGGACATCTGATGTCCTACTGGACATCGGTGACAAAGAGCTTCTAGCTACTCGGATTCCTCCAGTGCTAAATCCAGATTCTGATTGCCGAAGGGGTGTACAGTTAAAATCTCGGAGTTGTGATTTTTTTGTATTTTCACAGGACTGGTAATCCACGACGGAGAGTGAAGAAGAATGCACAGTCAACCAAAGGCAGACATCTATTCACAAACGTAATCTGTCGCCTAAATCTAACCAATGAGAACGGACTGCATGTCTGATGAATCCGTCTAAACGAATTGAACCCTGTGAAGTATACAATACAATAACCAGATACTGTGTGTGTATGTGACCTCGTGTCAGCGGGCGTTCGACACTTCACGTGGCTTAACGCGCACATAGCCTGGCACAAGCGCCGTGGTGACGTCACCGTCACTTAGTAGCGAATGGCGGTTATTGTTTTGCTGTTGTTGGTGTGGACGTGTGTGTGTGTGTGTACGTGCGGTCTTCAACATAATTGCCATATTTACTCTCGACTTGAAGAAGGAACAGCTCGTAGTGCACGCAAGCTGGGTGTATGTGTAACTTTTGTCGCACCGTACGTAGCCAACCGTGCTAATCGCAGGTGCCGGTGGATCATTCATGCAGGATCGTGGTAGGGTGTGGAGGAGGCCTTCATCCAGCAGTGGATCTGACCATGAATAATGAAACGAACCAGTGCTTATTGCTGTGGCGAATAAAGCCGCTTGGTTATTCGAGTATGCACTGTAACGTTTTGACATTTACTTATGCCCTCTAGCTCCGTGCAGAATATCAAGGTGTGGTCGCAATCTGACGCCTCACGAAGCCACTCGCGTCGTGCGGGCGCGAGGTTCTCTGCGCGGCAGTTCGCACCACAGCGCTCGGCACGGGAGGCGACCACAGCTCTGAGTGGGTGAGGCCGGGTTGTGTTGAGGCCGACGTGGGTTGAGGCCGTCGTGGGTGGTGAGCCGGTGGTGGTGAGGCCGGGTGGTGGGAGGCCGGAGTGGTGGTGAGGCCGGCGTGGGTGGTGAGGCCGCGTGGGTGGTGAGCCGGTGGGTGTTGAGGCCGTCGTGGGTGGTGAGGCGGAGTGGGTGGTGAGGCCGGAGTGGGTGGTGAGGCCGTCGTGGGTGGTGAGGCCGGTGGGTGGTGAGGCCGGGTGGTGGTGAGGCCGGTGGGTGTGAGCCGGCGTGGGTGGTGAGGCCGAAGTGGGTGGTGAGGCCGGGTGGGTGGTGAGGCCGAAGTGGGTGGTGAGGCCGGGTGGGTGGTGAGGCCGTTGGGGTGGTGAGGCCGCCGTGGTGTGAGGCCGGGGTGGGTGGTGAGGCCGGGTGGGTGGTGAGGCCGGTGGGTGGTGAGGCCGGAGTGGGTGGTGAGCCGGGTGGGTGGTGAGGCCGGGTGTGGTGGTGAGGCCGTAGTGGGGTGAGGCCGGAGTGGGTGGTGAGGCCGGAGTGGGTGGTGAGGCGGAGTGGGTGGTGAGGCCGAAGTGGGGTGAGACCGGAGTGGGTGGTGAGGCCGGAGTGGGTGGTGAGGCCGGATTGGGTGTGAGCCGGAGTGGGTGGTGAGGCCGATGGGTGGTGAGGCCGGAGTGGGTGGTGAGGCCGGAGTGGGTGGTGAGGGTCGGAGTGGTGGTGAGGCCGTGGTGGTGAGGCCGGCGTGGGTGGGAGGCGGAGTGGGTGGTGAGGCCGGGTGGGTGGTGAGGCCGAGTGGGTGGTGAGGCACCGGAGTGTGTGGTGAGGCCGGAGTGGGTGGTGAGGCCGGTGGGTGGTGAGGCTGGGTGTGTGAGCCGGGGTGGTGAGGTCGGAGTGGTGGTGAGACCGGAGTGGGTGGTGAGGCGTGGGTGGTGAGGCCGAAGTGGTGGTGAGCGGAGTGGTGTTGAGGCGGCGGTGGTGGTGAGGCCGGAGTGGGTGGTGAGGCCGGTGGTGGTGAGACCGAGTGTGTGGTTAGACCGGAGTGGTGGTTGAGACCGGTGTGGTGAGGCCGCGTGGGTGGTGAGGTCGGAGTGGGTGTGAGCCGCGTGAGAAGTGTGGGTGCTAAGTCCGCGCAATTTCAGGGGCCGGCCCCTTCGCGCTGGCGGATGGGCCGCGTGGGTCGAGACGCGCAGACATCGCTCGCCAGGCATGGTGACGCACGCCTGCAATCCTCGCTGCTGGTACAGGGGTTGGTGATCACGCATAGATCAGTGCGTGTGTGTGGCGGCACATTGCGTGTGTGTGTGTGGCGGCACAGTGCGGAGCGCACCCATTCTACGCATTTAACCCACAACAACAATCTGACCCGTGGCCTCCTGCCAGCTATCGTATTTAATGTGATTGCTTCAAAAGCGCACGTAGCCTGGCACGCACATTGTAGTGACGTCGCTGTCACTGCGTGGCGACTGTTGGAAGTGGTCGTGCTGAGGTTCGTGCTACGAATCCGGCGACTTGAATTCGATTCCCGGCCCGGGCGAACCTCAGTGACGGATGTCCCAACCGCTCCTAGACCTCCTGCCTGGGTCGACTCGGCCTCAAGCGAGCGGCTGACGTGGCCTGCAGGCATCAGCACGGGGGGGGGCACCTCTCGGTTCGAGTCCGCTCGGGCTGGGCCACCTCTCGCGGCAATGAAACGCGACGCGAAAACCGCCACCACCGCAACAACGACGATGATCGCGGTCGACGCTTCGCACGTTTGAGCCGTGCTGTTGATGTGGAGCACACGCGCACGCGCACCGCGCACACACACAACAACAACCAAAGTTAGAAGGAGAAGAAGTCGAAGCAGAAGAAAAAAAATTGGCGTGAAAAATGTGACCGGGGCCGTGACAGCTGCGCGCTCTTGGGCAGGGCCGGGCGGGTGCGCCCCCCCCGGTGCGCCCCCCCCCCCCCGCAGTGTGCGCCACTCGCAGGCACGCAGGTGCTGCCCGCGACAATCACCGCCACGCGGTAATCACCATCACGCACGCCGCCACTGCCGCCACGGAGTGACCGCTCAGGCCCAACTCCCCCACCCCCCGGCCCGCCCGCCCCTGTCCACCACTGGACCTCGCCCGCCTCCTCCTCCTTGATATCCCGCTGGGGCGAACCCTCACATTCCATTTCAAGTGCACATCCCAATAAACGATCGCTCTGCATTGTTCTCAGACTTCGAGGTGTCAATGTGCGTCTGTGTTTTGGGATTGTATATGATGCGTTCCATTACGCCTGAGCCAGCGGTGGAAATTCCGCATTCCTATGGATGGGGGCGAGTCTATCCATAGAACAGCCGCTGTTGTTCATCTTTCATTGAGCCCAAATGGTTGTGGGAAAGGGGGTTGAGGGGATGTGCGGTGGGGAGTGAACACCAAACCAGAATTTGAATCTTGCGACCGCTCGCTCGACCGCTGGGCCCACATGGCCGGCCGATGCAGGCGAAGTCCGTGGCGGGGAAGGCCGCGGCGTGGAGGAGGAGGAGGGGGGGGGGACGCCGTGGCTCGCGCGCGCCTCTTTTGGACGCCAGGCGTTGCGGCTCTGGGGTCACGGAGTAATTTGACGAAGCAGATGGGCAGTGGAGACGCAGCAGATTGCGCCACGCTATTAATATGGCACGGAGCGAGTGCGGCGCTCGTCTCAAAGTGACCTTGAAACGAGGACTCCGTCCGATTACAACGATGCGCGGCGAGCCGGGCTCGCGCGCTCCGTATTCTCTCGGCGTGCCGGGAGCTCATGAGGAATGTGTTGCTCGTTCACGTCGGGCATGGTGAGTGAGTGAGCGACTGAGGGGGGAGCGAGTGAGTGAGCGAACGAGTGAGTGAGCGAGTGAGCGGGGGAGCGAGGGAGGGAGTGAGCGAGTGAGCGGTGAGCGAGTGAGCGAGTGAGTGAGCGAGCGGGCGAGTGAGTGAGCGAGCGGGCGAGTGAGTGAGCGAGCGAGCGGGTGAGCGTGAGCGAGCGGGCGAGCGAGTGAGCGAGCGAGCGGAGGAGCGAGCGAGCGGAGAGCGAGTGAGCGGAGGAGCGAATAAGTGAGCGGACGAGTGAGTGAGCCAGGGAATGGCTTCGCGTCGTACACCAACCGCCCGTCACTCTTCATCACGGTGGCAACGATCGTCTTAGATTCAGTTATTACGTTTTAAACGGTTATAAATAATTGTAGGTTTCATGTTGAACTTCTATCGCACCGTACGCCACTGCTATGGGAAGGAGATCCGCTCGAGGGAGCTGTCGAGAGCCCTGCTGGAGAGGGCACTTTAGACGACTCCTCGACTCTGGCCAGGACGTCTTAGAAGAGGTGGAAGTACCCCATTGACCCCACCATACGCGACCTGCCGATATAGTAACTGTAGTGCAACTCACGTCCACTAAACTCTACGGCACTGCGGGGCAGAGAGGAGGTTTAAGAAACTTGCTGCGCCGGGGGAAGGGTTCGAACCGTCGCCCATCCAGGTCGCAAGTCCGGTGCGCTGCTCACCGCGACATCATTGCGGCAGCAGCACCCCTACCGGGTTCTGTGAACATAACGAGACGTAGATGCTCATGCGGCTACAAATACTGCTCATTCCTCTGGCGGACAGGCCCTGGGGACACGTCGTGTTGCCGATCGCGCCGTGGGAGAGACGGACACTCTGCCCCCCTCCCTCGAGTGGCGATGAGGCGGCCAGCAGACGGCGACGGAGCCAAATCCAATGTCGTGCCGGATTTAGCTGCGCCCAGGACTCATTGCCTGCCTTTCACGAGCCCGCATTGACCAGAGTGGTGAGCAATGGTCAAATAACCCGCACGTACAGCGTGGGGGGGCCTTCGTCCAGCATGGATTGGCAAGGAGCCGTACAAGTACCTGGACAGTACATTCGAGGAGGGTGCTTCTCTTGCAATGATTGCTCTGATTGGCACGGTCGGCTACGTACGGTGCGAAAGAAGTTCAACAAACACACCGCTGCACGATTGGCATTTGTTTCCAATGATATCGAAAGTCGAATCCCGCCGGTTCAATGTTTAACTTGTCACCAGTGATGTTTGTCGCCACTCTTTATGAACGAGGCCTCGCGGTAAAATCGTTTAGGGTGGGCGGCCCCGCGGCTCGGAGGTGAAGGTGAAGTCCCTGCCCCGGTCGCACCCCCCCCCCGCCCCCGCCCCTCTCCCCTCCGTGCTCTCTCCGTCTCCCCTCCTCTCACTTGAAAAAACGCAGCATCGTTGGCCCTTGCCGTGGCCTTGTAATAGCCTGTCCCACGCACTCACACAGACAATAACATTCGCCACTAAGAGCGGTGATGCCAGGCCATGTGCACCTTGAGGCCTCGTGAAGTGTCGAACGCCCGCTGGCAGGAGGTCACGGGGCAGACCCAGGTGCCGGGTCGACTGACTGAGATGACCGAGATGACTGGCTGATGCACCACCTGTGCCCCTACTGTGCCAACTTGCTGCGCTTTAGCCACCCGGCGCTCCGCTCTTTGTTGTGAGCGTCGCTCCTCCGCCCTCCGTTGTTGCTGGAGGGCGACTGCCTCCAACTGCCTAGTAGCGTCCTTCACGAGCCTCCCCACAGAGGCCGATCTTGACACCGCTGGTACCAGTCAGCGGCAAGTCCACTCAGCTCCACGTGTCTTGTACCACATCACTCCATCTCTTCTAGCCCTGCCGCGCCCGTTTAGCCCCCTCGATCCGGCCGAACAAAGCTGTTTAGGCATGCGGTGGCTGGGCATGCGGGCTACATGACCCAGCCAACGCAGCCTTGCCTGCCGGAGGAGCTCACCGATGGGACTTTGCCCAGATCTTTCCAGGATTTGTGAGCTCCTCACACAATCCAGCTTGGTTAAACCCAGGATGTATCATAGGCAGGCCAGCCTAAATGTTTCCAACCGGCGAAGATGCTCCATTAGGGGGGTACACGTTTCGCAAGCGTAGAGAAGGGAGGGAATGACTGTGGCCGAGAAGACCTGAAGCTTCGTGCGGAGCGACAGACCAGGTAGCTTCTACACAGCGTTACGCAACCGGTGAAAATATATTGCCGCTCGACTGATTCGGAGTGAGACCTCTGCTGTTAAACTGGAGCCGTTCATAAGCACACTGCCCAGGTATAGAAAACTCTCCACTCTCTCACTACTGCCCCATCAGCGATTGGGAGTTATGGGGGTGGAGTGTCCGATGGTACACAATACCCAGGCAGGTGCTTAGTTTTGGTGGGGCTGATGGTAAGGCCCCACCTCTTAGTGGCACGCTCCAGTCTCAGCAGCGTCTCCAAGTTCTCCTTTGAATGAGCAGCTATTACCAAATAATCGGCATACATAACGTGTTAATTATGGAGCTTTCGTGACTGCAGGAATTATTTTGGTTCTTTCGGTTAAGTCACGTCTAAAGATAAATAATAAATTAAATAAAAGCATATTACGACGTTTCGTGCCCTGCCCCCTCTATATTTAAGGGACCGTCACAGAAACGACCCCTCTCTTTGTGCCGATATGTGTCCCTCTCTGTGTGTCCTTGTGATGTCTGTCTGTTGTATGTCTGTCTATAGTTTTCTAGTTAGATTTTTGTTGCTATTTCTTTTTGCCTGATGATGATTGCTTGTGTTGCAATCGAAACGTCGTAATAGCTTTTATTTTAATTTATTATTTTATCTTTAGACGTGACTTAACCGAAGAACCAAAGAATACATAACGTGGTTGACCAATAGGGAGCCTCCCTTGATCGCACCCGGGCATCGATCAGCCTCCCATTATATCTTTACCAAATGGAAATTCCCCCGGTACAGTTATTTAAGGATTCACGAACTACGTGGTCAAAATAGATGTTAAATAATGTGGGAGCCAGAGGACATCCCTGTCGCACCCCAAGGGGTACAGGAAAAGGCTCTGACTCCCGGCCACGTAGTTTTACCCGGGCCTGCTCACCACCATGAAGGTCCGTAATGATCAGAGGGTCAGGGACTCAGGGACTCCGAAAGCACGAAGAACAACCCAGAGCCCAGGACTACTGATGGTATCATAGGCCTTGACCAGGTCAATAAAGCAGAGATGTAGGTCTTGTTGGAATTCCCTACACCTCTGCTGTAGCAAACGGACAAAAAATATGGCATCTGTGCAGGACCGCCCTTTCCTGAAACCGCATTGGGGCTCCGCATGCCTCTCCTCAGCGTGCCTAGCAAGACGATGTTGAATAATCCTTGCCAGGACCTTTCCCGGCACACTGAGGAGTGAGATGCGCCTGTAGTTGTTACAGCCGTGCGGTCCCCCTTCTTAAAGAGGGGGACCACCAGGGCATCCTTCCAATCCTGCAGAACTCGTCCAGTGGTCCAGACTGTTGTTATGATGTCATATAGGGCAGTCTGTGCACAAACGCCACCCTCCCTCAGCATTTCGCTTGGGAGATCATCTCTGCCCGGTGTTTTTCCGGTCTCAGACTCCGGATCGCCTTCAGTACTTCCTCAACAGATGGCACCTCAGCCAGCCACTCACAGGGGTGACTTCTTCCAATATTTGAGGCAACGCAGCCTCAGCAGGGTTATCCCCAATTTGTGCCATGATGTTTTCCTGGCTGAGGGATTTCCTCTCCCCCAGGACCTCACAGAAATGCTCAGCAAATCTGCAAACCTGTTCCTGGGGGTCGGAGATTGGATCACCGTTTTTTCCACTAATGATGGTAATAGGTGTGGCTCTGCAGGTTACTTTTTTATGGAGTTAAATAGTGATTTGCGATCCAGGGCCACTGAGGCCCGCGGCAAAACAACCCCCCACCTCCTCGCGGTGCCGGACGGGCAACTCTGTCGTGGCCAGCGCTGTGGGGGGAGGGCCAATGCTGATTGGCATCTCCCCTCATGGCGTCTGTGACCACCACAGTGGCTAAACGGGGGCTCTGGACGGGTGCGAGGGGCTGGTACCCTCCACCTTCAATTCATTACCACTAAACTACGACGTAAATGTAACTCACACACACCACACACACACGCACACATACACGCACACACACACGCACACACACACGCACACACACACTCACACGCACACACACTCACACGCACACACTCACACGCACACACTCACACACACATGCACACACACACACGCACACACACGCGCGCACACACACACTCACACGCACACACTCACACACACTCTCACACGCACACACGCACACTGAGCTCTACATTGAAACTTGGCCAAACATTCCAGGTTTTTAATTTGAGGCACTCCTGAGTAAGTCATTCAGTTTACTAATTATTCCATCATCGTCGACCATGATCAATCCACTGCTGGATGAGGCGTCCCAAACCCCCCCCCCCCCCATGGGAGTCGTGTGACTGCACTGCTCAATGTGGCCGCATCACTGATGCGAGACGCGCGCGCGCGCGTGATGGAGAGTTCCACTGAAGCCGCGCGCAGAGAGAGGTGCGGATGGCCGTCGAGACTCTCAATCGCGGCACACGGAAGGAGCGTCTCACGCTTTATTCCGTCAGACAATGATGCTCTGCATGAGAGCCCCCTGTGATGGAGTGCCCTATTAATCTGGAGCTATTATGGTGATGCGTGCTGCAGGCGCGTTGTGTGTAGATTGCTCTGATAGAGGGTGCCTCGTGTAGGGGCATTCAATAAAGCGCGGTGTGAAGAGGCATTCCAAATTGCGAGGCAATAAACGTAAATCCGATTAGCTCCAAAGCTCTTTTCACAGATGTCCAGTAGGGACGGTCTCCAACAACAACCCAATACAAAATAAACGAAAGGAGTTCAAAGTATTGGAAATGAAAGTAAACCACTAAAAACGAATTAACTAAAACTAAGCAATTTTTCTTTACCAGGTAAATCCCACCGAGCTCTCAGTTAGTTTCCAGAGGCGACCTTGCCACAAACCATAGCTCAACGAAGTGGCTGATCGCGTGGATGAAGACGTGGAACAGTCAAGGTCTGGCTACCGACCGAGTCCTCGAGATGGGAGGAGAGCTCAATGAGTGAAGTCCACGGGCACAGTAACCACGGTAGCAGTGGCGATAAGAAGCGCCATCAGGAGACGAAGGACTGCCGGTGAGCGGTGCATCATCAATCCCCCTGCCTACCGCTTTACTCTTGAACACTATCAGGCGCAGTGAGCTAGGAACTGAGTGCCGCACCGGAGAAATGCCAACAGCTTTCCAACTTCAGCCGACTTCGTTTCTTTGCAAATCTGCGCGTGATCCAGCGACCTCGTCTCGAACGTGCGGAGTCACAGGCGTTCCCCGCCACCACCACCACACCCTCGCGTCGTGTCGCAGCTGTGCCTCCCCACGCCCGAGCCATCGGTTTTGGTCGCACGCGACTGAAACCCTCACGTGTGGACGTCTCTGTAATCAGTTGCGACCAGTTGCCCACCCGGTTGCTCCCGGTTGAGGCAAGCTCGAGTTTCCAGCGACGATCTGCTCAGAGGCCACGTGCGGTGATGACCTGCATGGCGTTCGCCACTGGCGACCTGCGATTCCTCATTGCAGTCGCAAGCCTCGTCTGCGCAAAACTACTACTCGCTCGGATGCGGACAAAGAAGTCGCAGGCGATGATCGAGTGGCGACTGATTGCAACAGCGACTCGGTTGTGCAACCGATCTCTCTTTTGGAACTGGACGGGTCGCTCTTGTTATTGTTGCAAAACATTTGCGAAGGCACAGACGGTTACAACGACGACGTCAACGATGATGATGATAGAGACCAGCGCAGGTCTCGTTTGGAAAATAGGGCGTCAAGGGAGCGTTACCACCCACACACAGCCATCTGCGAGCCCTTGACGACGTCATTTACACTGCGCGCACAAACCGTCCACTTGCACAGAGGCAGCCGCGTGCGCGCGGGCCGCATTAACGATAACAAGGCCGATGCATTTGGATAAGAAAAGCGCATCTGTGCGAGAGCGCGTGTGTTTTAGATCAAAGCGGGCCAAGACAAAGGGATGATTGATTCTCAATCAAAGCATGACACGCATCCGCTAATTAGCACTCTCCAAATCGGCACATGAAACATTCGGACCAGTGGAGGCGATGCGTTGTTTTGCCGTGGCTGGTATTTCCCTTGTCGCGCGTTTAAAATGCAATTAAGTAGCGCTTATAGAGGTGCTATCTGTGGAGGTGTACCTGCCGTTTCATCGCGAGCACCGATGAGGACAAGGCGCTGGTCGAAGTTAGATTCAGGTTCTGTACAAATGGAGAGGCAGCTACAGCAGCCGCGGGATATTTAAACAAAAAATGTATGAATCTCGGGGCAGTGTTGTTAACGAATGTGTTAGGCTTGTGCTATGTGTGCTTTGTGCACCCCTGCCAAAGCAGAATCACAAACGACGTTTCCTTTAGATCTGAGATGAGTCGGCTCGTTCAGTCCCTGTCACCGCTCAGAATCGTGCACCTCTTCCTCAGCAGTGATCGATCAACTGCTCGATTTAAAAAACCTCTTCAATGCGTCTGCGGGTCGTTGCCGTGGTGCTGTCCGCATGACCCCCGTCTGACGAGTCCGGCTCCACCACGCGCCGCGCCATTCTTCAGTTGGCGGTGGCGCGCGAGCACAAATAACAACGGTAGCCGACACGTGGAGCGAAACGTCGGACGTCGTGCCGAGACAGCAACAACGCACGGGTACGAGGCGTTACCCGCGGCTTTAGAGCCGTACCTAGGTGCGTATTAACGCCAGGAGCGAGTCGCCTCCTCGCCCTGCTGCTTGTCTGAGACAGACTCCTCTCCGCTTACGCTCCCATTCCGTCACTGCGTGTAATTTCAGCACCCCTTAAGCATCACCCGCTGTGAGAAATGGGAAAATTTGAGTGAATTGGAGCATCGTGGTAACGCGAGGCCGACTATTACGGCCCAGCAGGAACGCGCTGATGTTGTGGCGAGACACGGACGGGGACACATTAGGGAAATAAATAAAGAAACAAAGGCAGAGAAAATCGCTTAAACACGACGCTCGGTTTTGCACGGCTGGGGCGCCGGATAAAGCATCGGGCGCGTGACTCGGTGACGGAGCGGCGCCTTTGGGTCGCATCGGGGACGGGGCCCTCGCGTCCCGTGCGGGCCACGCGTGGGGGGGGGGGGGGTTGGGGCGCCGCTCGCGGCCTTGCCACGCTCCGTGGGCCCCGGGCCCGCCGTGTCCCGGCTTCACCTCCAGCCCAGGCTCGCCCGGGTCACTGCATCGCAGCAGTTGTGCAAGTTGCCCAGATGTCGGGGTGTTTTTTATGAGTATTCTTTTTCACCCAGATTTATCCCGATTGGGATGCTGCTGCTGCTGCTGCTGCTGCTGCTGCTGCTGCTGCTGCTGCTGCTGCTGCTGCTGCTGCTGCTGCGCTGCTGCTGCTGCTGCTGCTGCTGCTGCTGCTGCTGCTGTTGCCGCCTTGGTGGAATGGACTTGCAGTGCTAGAGGCCACCGTTCGACTTCCCGGCGTCGCAGTTGAGACGATGGTGTTGGTTTGTTGAACTCTGTCCACTAGGCAGGGTGAATAGGGTTCGCAGTCGGTCGACATGTCGCGTGTGGTGGGGTAAAGGGTGGCTACTCCCACCTCTTCGACACCGCCCAGTCAGGGTGGAAGAGTAGGCCAAATAGTCCACAGAGGGCCTCTCTGGACCTCACTCGAGCGGGGATCCTCTCGCCAGCAGGGACGTGAACAAGAAATGTTAGAACCGCACCTTCACCATTTGACCTTTAATGCACTTTGCATATCAACTGATAAATATAACCAAACCGAGTTGCAATGGTCACAGGTATTTAATTTGACCAGGTAGCTTACATCTGGCTATGACTAAAGCAGGTCTGTGTCCTGGAGCTATAACGCAAGCCTACAGCGTCTGTTTATTCGGCGCTGAATACACGTTCCAGTTATTTATTTTAATTAGAGTAAAATTATTGTTCTAAATTTCCAGACTTGTTATATCATGACTTCAGCTGCTGTGACTCAGTGGCTCTGGGCTGAATGCCAACCCATCTGCTGGAAATCGCGGTCCTGCACTAATCCTGAGTGACAATTCTGTTTACTGGGAACATAAACACAGAGACACATAATTACACAAACTCACAATCTCCTCGAGACAATGCGAAGTGGAGCAGTTCGGTTGATTAACGCTTCTCTCCGTGACTCACTCGAGTCTCTCTCGTGGTATCACTGACTCACTTCTTTGTCACTTTCTTATCGCTACTACCACGGTCATTGCTCCCACAAACATTAAGCTGTGATATGTCCAACAATGGCAAGGACTCAATCATATCGACGGTTTCCTGCCGTCCGTAGGTTTAACCACCACCTTGCAGGACCACACACGTCACCTTCTCTGCTCGCAGCGCGTATCTTGAGAACTCCCTCCCATTGTAAATGTTCTCAAAGTTCCGACCTGAGATTCCGCTCATGAAGAGCACCGCACCAACAATGTGCTGTGACCAAGCAATTGCAAGGACAGACAAAAAGAGGAACACGTGGATTGGAGAACATTGTCTAATTAGAGGCAGCATATTGGCTGGTTCGATAAGTAAGTGGGCTCCGACGGGACACGTTGCTGAAACGCATTGTAGCCAAAAAATAAGATTGGTGACAGAATAACAGCCAAAGGAGAGAACGCACCAAGAGGAAGAGAGACAGAGAGGCTAGCGTGCGTGTATGAAGAGAGAGAGATATTGACATCACAGGGCCCATCGAGTTTGGTGGCGGTGTGGGGAGGCCTTCATTCAGCAGCGAATAGACCATGACTGTAAGTCCAGTGTGCTGCTGACCGGCACACCGCTGTGGCAGCATCCCGTGTACTGTATTTGTATATTTTCTGGAACAATCTGTCCAGTGTGTGTTGTACGTTCAGTAGTAGGTGGGTTGCCGTGATGAGTGTGGAGCTTGCGCCAGTGAGGCAGACTTCAAGTGTTTGACAGAGGCATAGTTCTGCCGGGTAACCGGTCGAGGAATCATTAAAAGTACCGAGTAGAAAATGAATACTTAATATCCTGAGGACTTTTTTGCAGCCGTGGGTAATTGCATATGCTGGCTCTGAATTAGTCACATTTGAATACGTAACACGATTTTTGTTCCTGGGTAGTAAGTGTTATTTTATAATTTCTTATTCCTCAAAAGTATAGAAAATGGCTATTTTCCACACAAACTTTGCTTTTGTGACCAGGACTTTATGTGAAGGAATGACACAAATGCACACCACGTTTTTTCTCATTGAAAATATCGAAATTTCTAAATATCACTGTTCTGGTCACAAAAAACAAAGTTTGTGGGGAATAATAGCCATTGTCTGTACCTTTGAGGCATAAGCAATTAGAAAATAACACTTACTACCCAGGAACAAAAAAATATATATTTTTTTACACAGTGATATCATCAGCAATTACCGCGTGACCAAAATAACAACGGCAATGTCCCCGCCGGTGTCGTCTCAGGGCCGGGAAGCCCTCTGTGTGCCAAGTTGTGTAGAGCATTTACCGACAGGAGGAGGCTGAGACGTGTGAGAGAGAGAGAGGTGGGTGAGTAGATACTGCATCGGAATGCCGTTGTAACCCGGGTGTGAACCGGTCTGTTGTGAGTTAGGACACAGACCTCTCCGACTCTGCCTGTCCCCCCCCCCCTCGTCCACAGCCTCACCTACATCCAGTCGGTGAAGCTGACCATCGCCTCGCATCCCCTTAATTACTTATTTTAATTATCATCATCAAATACCACGTCCACATTATCAAATCTCTTTCTGGCAACGCCCCGCACACATTCGACATTCACACGAGGCGCGCGACAGAATTGCCCTCTGTATATTTTATTATCGCCGGAATGCATTAAGAGTAAATTGGGGCTCGTTTTTACAAGCACCCAGAGCCCGTGTGTGCCAACACTTTACACCGGCGGAATATTAAACAGCCTCTCCTCCCCACATAATTGCTTCTGCATGCAGAATTCTAATGGGTGCTCACGCGTCCCCTCGTATTCTATGCTAATGCTGTACAGTGGATCGCCCGCGTGGTTTGTAACGCACCCCGCATGCGTAATGCGCCGTGCGCCGCGCCGCTTCAGACGCGCTGCCCAGATATCGGCAATAGAGCGCGCAAATTCAGCCAACTTCATATTCCACTTAGGTTGGGGTGGCGTTTTATTTGTGTTACCTATTAAACGAACGGCGGTCGAACAATTAATCCTGAACACAAATACTACTACTCGATTTGAAATAAAAAACAGAAGCGCGCCTTGCCAGATGCATTTGAACACTTTGTGATTTTCCCTGCCTGTCCATTTCAATAAAAGTCAATCGCAAACATGTGGCGGTTGGAGCGGAGCGATGGTGCAGTGTTTTTATGGTGCGACGGTCGCGGGGTTGACCATACTTCACCGCGCTGTGAGTAAGTTGTGGGTTGACGAAACGAGCTATTAGTGCCCGGCTGAGTTGCCTGCCTGGCACTGGTGTCCCTACTCGGTACGACTGCTGCTCTTGTCGAGAACGCCCCACCCGCCTCTCGCCCAGCCAGGCAGGCTCCGCTCGCGAGCTGCGAGCCAGGCAGTAGCAGGAGTGCGTGCTCATGCTGGGTGGAGCGGTGGCCAGTGGTTAGCACACTGGGCTACGACGAACCTGCGACCTGGGCTCGATTGACATTCACGGCTAGCATCAGTAACCAGTGATGAGTACCTCCAGTACGCCTCCCTCTCTATCCTATTAATGATCGATTACCAACTCATACCGACGCGCGTGGTGAGGTATTCGCAAGCAGCACGACATTCGGCGGAGGCAATGAGACAACGGGCTTGCGCATCGTTCCCAAGCAGTCAGTGTGCGGTGGTTACGGGTGTACTTTGCATGGGGTGGTACTGGTGTATGTTACGCGCGGTAGTAGAGGTGTACATTTACGCGCGGTGACACGGGTGTACTTTTACGCGCGGTGACACGGGTGTACATTTACGCGCGGTGACACGGGTGGTACATTTACGGGCGCCGTGCGGCGGAATAATCCGCCGCATTCCGACAGCAGCGCCGCGTCGCGTGAAGCGCCGCGTGCTGCGTGCCGGGATTAACGTGGAGCGAAGCTGCTGCTGCTGCTGCTGCTGGAGGCTGGGTGGAGCTCCCCTCCAGCCCTGAGGGTGGCGAGCGCAGCCGTGAGCGGCCGTGCACTTTTCGCTTGCCAGCTCGGTGGAGACAGCGAGTCAGCGGCGCGGGTCGCACAATGCCTCGCGCTCTTGCCAGATGCAGCCGCTCAAGCAGGGCGCTTGCGCTAGCCAGGACTGGCTCAGGGGTATTGGCTGCTATAAATGTCCACGTGATGAGCCACTTCGTTGAGCTATTATTTGTGGCCAGGTCGCTTCTGAAAAAGAGCTATATAGCTCAGTGGGCATTACCTGGTAAAATAAAAACATGTTTTTTTAATGTTTTTTTTTTATATAATCGCGCACCGAGAGAAATCTCCCACGTACGAAGGGACACTTACACAGATTCTGCATATATCAACAACTTACTTGCTGTGCTGACCCCGTGTGTGAACATAACATTTCAAGCCCATTCCACGGACGCCAAGAGTGGCCTGGATTGTGTGAAATTACTTTCTTTGCAAGTATTCCCATGATTGGTTGCTATCTTTGCACCTGGGGGCATTCAAGATAATTCATGCACTCCCTTTCATCCGGCTCGCAAAATGAACGCGGAGCAGCGCTAATGGAGACCGCTGGAGTGGACTGAATAAACACGACACGGGCAAGAGGAAACCTCACTCTCCTCTCGTGCGTCTGAGCAGTCCTCGTCTCCACTGGTGGCTGCAAGTCAGGGGAGAGACAGGGCACGGGAGGCCGTGTGTTGTAAGTCCCGATGGTCGCATCCAGAAGGCGTCCGTCCGGTTCGTACCCAGTGATGGAGCGATGAGATCAGTTCATGTGCAGGTGCTGGGTGGATTGTTGCATCGCACCATCAGGACAAAATACACATTTCCTATTGAGAAGAGGTGGCATTGACAAGCGCTGTGAAGCGTCTCAGAGAGTTACACGCTGTGTGCATTATCGCGCAACTGACAAAAAAAGGACTTTCTATTTTGACGTCGCCGGAAAGACTTATGTATTTCCCAGGACGGCCATGTCAAAAAGAGGACGTCCTGGGAAAACCAGGACAGGTGGCGACCCTTGGAGTGGTGAACGTGGAGGGGATAGCGGCTGGCATAAAGCCGCCCGTCCTTGGCACGAGCGTGCCGCGGCATCTGCGCGAGTCGGCACTCTGCTGCTGAAGTTGGCGGACTTCCCACGCCTCCTGCCGTGCCAAGGGGCAGGCGCTGGCCTCCCGGCACCGATACCTCCGCAGGGCATTTCCAGGTGGTTACGCGAGACCCAAAACATTCACCACGTCCGCAGTTATTTGTTACAAGCAGCACCGAGGTCGTCTGCGAAGGAGATGGAGCGATAAAATCATCTCGTGTTGTGCTCGGTGGATCGCAGAATCGTGAGAGTCAGCTTGGCGAGGCCTTCATCCCGGCAGTGGGATGATTATGGCTGATGAGTGACTGGCATAGTCTTGTAGCTATCACGTAAAGTAACAAATCGCATGATAAAATAATATAATTATTTGTTTTATTATATTATTTAAATAATAATATTAACGATTATAAATCAGGTTACAGTGATGCATTGGTATCACAATAATGACATGGTGATCATAAACATTGTGTCAGTACCATCATGATGAAGATAATGGCTTCAGATTTCACTTGATATTTCCCATAACACTGCTAGGCCAGCTTGGTGTCGGGATTATCGGCATAAGGAACTACCACTAGAGTACAAGATACGTCTTTCCAAAATAATTCTAGTCCTGTCCCCTAAAGACATCTGGTCACGCTAAACGCTCTTCACTCACGGTTACTTAAATCTTGACTTAAGGCTTTCGTGTCTGCAGGAATTAATTTTTTGGGGTCTTTCGGTAAAGTCACGTAGATAGGTTCAAGGAAAATAACAAAAAAATATCACAAAAAACTATCGTCGTTTTAGGAAAATAACAAAAAATAAGACAAAAAACGACCGTGTTTTTGTGTTATTTTTGTTATTTTCCTTGAACCTATCTACGTGACTTTACAGAAAGACCCAATAATCACGGTTACTTCCCACACCACCACTGCATTCGCCACCGCAGTATCAGAAGAACAGAAACTGGCGAGATGGATGTGGCGTGCCAGAATAATTCCCGGAACAGCCTTCAGCGCTCCATGAAATCACGCCCTGATTATAGCGATTCCAGCGCGGCTGTGATGGTAGGTAGACACTTGATCGTCCACGAGACTGCGTTTCTGTGCAGTCAATTTCGTTTTTTGAACGGTGACGAGTCTTTTTTTGTTGTTGTTGTAAAAATGAATTCAGCAAAAAAAACATTCCATGAAACTTTGTATTGTTAGGACTCACGTCTCTTCTCATTTGCGTCCGTACTGGCAAGTTCATATTTCACCCTAATTTGCTACTGTACAAATTGACAAATGTAGGATTAAATAGATCTTGATAGAAATTTCTTCATCAGCCCGTGTAAAATTTGAGGTGGAAGGCGTATAAACAAGCAGCTCAGAGATAAAATAAATACATTTCCAATCCTTCCATGAACAATTCCCTCAACACGGAGATTAGACGTGATTATTACTCACGAACACACTGGGGAGGGGGACAGACCTGGTGCTGGTGGTCCAACATCAACCAACCAGTTACTTTCCCCTACCTCCAAAATATTAAAATCTCACTCCCACGCTGCCAACCGTGATGAGGAGCGGTGTTACCATCGCCTTGGAACGCTCACAAAGGATTACAACAACAACAATCAAAATGTGTAGCCGTGTGATTGAACGTGCGGCCGTGTCAACTGGCCGACCGCCTCTGCGAGTCTGCGACAAGCCGAGGGGCCTCCAGCTGCCCCGCTGTTGCCCAGGGGTGGCTGGCGTCCTTAACAGCGGCACTCGACCCGTGGTGTCGTGGCCACGGATCAGCGCGGGTCGCCTTGCTTTGCCCTCGACACCTTTAAACACGAGAGGAGCAGAGCACGCTTTATTCCTCGCAGATCTGGGGAGTTCTCTGCAGCCGTGCTGAGCTCGAGACAGGCTTTGTAGGAGGCAGGAATCAGAGCCAGGTTACCGTGACAAGTGGCTCCGATTCGGTGTGGTTCCATTACCGTATGTGTTTGCAGCATCGATGTGATATGATGTGATTCGTGTTACTGCCATAGTGGTGCACGTCGTGCCGACTTGCTGAGATGTGGTCGCATGTATAGAGGCAATACACCACAACTGCATTGCTTCTTAGTGAACATCACACACGGGTGGAGACCGCACGACCTGCAAAACATGTTTTAATCCGTGCAACCCTGGCCTAAATGTCACTCATCTTTGCAGGCACACTTTAACAGTTGTCTGTCCTGTCCCGGTCAACGGACACTACTCGTGAGTGGAGAGGCATTGCCCGACTTTGAGACAACACAGACCGCTCGAGAAAAAACTCGTTGGGAACATCTCCCTGCCTGTCTCGCCATTGAAGGAACACGACTGGGGGACTGGCCCGGGCGGCCGACCCCATCAGCGCGTCTGGCCCGACAGACCGCGGTGTGCCCCCCCTCCCCGTCTCCACTCCGCGGCCGACTCCGAGCAGTGTCGCTCCGAGCCCCCCCGCACGCCGCCCGCCTCCGCCGCCGTCGTCAGCAGCCGCAGCTCGGACTCGCAGTCGCCACGGCAACGTCGGGCAATTAGCCGCACCGCGAGCGGTCGACGGATCGCAGGTGTAGGGCACGTGGGGGGTAGAGAGGGCACGCCGCTGATGGGCTGTGATTCACAAATCAGCGCCGTTAATGTCAGCGAAAGCGTCTGTTTATTCAGTCGGAATTGGGAATATAAATTTGGGCCGGGCGGGGTTTACATTATCAATTCATCATCATCGCCAGAAACATAATCTTCGTCATCATCATCATCGTCATTGCCATGGTCAATCCACTGCTGGATGAAGGCCTCCCCATGCCCGCCTCTCACGAACATTTCCTGCGGTGACCACGACCCGTCTCGCCCTCGCACATTGCTCCATCTCCACGGGTGCTGTTATCTCCCCACCGTGGCTGTCGTTCTGTCACAAATCTTATCCACAAGCCATCCTCCCTCCGAGCGATCCAGTCAGGCGCTCTGTGCAAGGCAACACAACAATGTTGCACCCTTCACTAACGAGCACTGGCCAGCGTGGTGAGGCATGGTCAAGTCCCCCGCCACGACCGTCGCTCTAATTTGTCGTACAACAAGCCTTCACTGGGCCTGTGCGTCTGTACGGAGAGCACGGTCCAGACACAATCTCCGGATTAAATCTCTAATCCTTTCACGCACAATTCCCACAACGCAGGGATTAGGATGAAATTATGGATAGGCGGAATGACACCAGGGAGGCACACCCCTGTGCAGCGCCGCTAAAGTCGAGTTAATAAAAAAAAGTTGCCACCACAATGTTAGAATGTACTGTAGCTTCAGGGGGAATTGGCAACACATCAGACACAGATGTGAACCAAGCACTGTGTACGGATGATTAAACCGGGGTATAAAAAGTTATATACATTGCCTTATTTATCCATATATATAACATTTTAAAGGATGACAGACATACATATTTGCTAGCCTATACAAAAACATACTATCGGCTAAGATATATTTACAGAAATGTGGTCATTAACAAAAGAAAAACGGAATAAAAACTGAAAAGTGTGGGTGAGAGAGCAGGTGCAGGTTAATCGCACCATTCTAACTGTTGAGAGATGTGAGTGGGATGGGTAGGACACGTGGGGGTGATGTTCGATGGCCAAGAATAATAACGGAGTGACACCCAGGCAATGGAACACGTGCGAGATTACGTTCACCGGGGAGATGGAGCGTTGGAATTGGTCCACACCGGCTTAGGGCTGTAACAGGGAGACGTGCAGCACCACAATGTTCATTTGAGCGGAACATCACTTTGACCCAACAGGCCATGAAAAATTACATACAGTACAGTAATTAATGTATTATCATTGTGTCCTAATTACAAAGATATTTACTTATAAAAAATTGGTATTTTCAATCTCAACAACACTGCCGCTTTTTGCCATCAAAGAGAACAATCGTCACGCAGAATCGTTGAGAAATTAATGTATAAGCATTAACATTGGAAGATGAGGCATTAACATTATTTCATTTCCATCATTCTGCAGGAAGCTTGTGGGGATGGGCGACCGCCTGGAATATCAATGAAGGCTCGAGCGAAAGATCGGAGACTGTGGAGCTGCTCACGGCTGCGGAAGAGGCCACGTCGGGCCTCACCTCAGCTGCCCTCCTCTTCGGCTGCGATGCTCGGCAGTATAATTCCTTTTTAAAAGACAAAGGTGTGGCCCTGCAATGTCTTCCTCACGCCACTGCTGGCGGAAGGGCCTCTAGAAGAGAGATCTATAGACAACCCCATGACAGCGCGGTTGGATATTTGGTTTACATTTCCACACTGGCATTGGAAGAGGTAGAAGTACCCACACTTTACCCCACCACATGCAACTTGCCATTAGACTAACTTCTACTGCTAAATGGACAAAGGCGGTGGCTGGGGGAGGCGGGATTTTGGACTCTTGCCCCATTGTTTCAACTGCCGTGCCAGGAGATCGACTCTGGCTGGCCACCTCTGATTTGCAATTCAAATGCGTCAACCACTCCAGCGCGGCAGCGTCCCTTTAACTCCTTTAACAGAAGAAATGGCATGCGCAATTCACGTCGCAATCACATAACCCCAAAAGTAAACAAGACACATAATTCACGTAATCCTATTTGATTTAAGTTGCCACATTATTGTTGGTAGATTGGGCAAACCAAAGTAAACATGACAGTACGTCTTCCAAAGACAGCGTACGTGGTTGTTGCGAATTAAAGGGCATGGGACTGCGGTATTTACAAAGCATGGAATGGTTGACTCGCCACGAAATTCTGTCACCACAATTCAGCCTCGCAATTCAATTAAACAATGTATCATTTGTATATCTTGCTTTTACACTCTCATTCCTATTCTCAGTGCTTTGTTTGCAGTTGTTTCGCTCTTTAACTGTTGCCATAAATGTAATATTACCATTGTATGTGTATACGATTAGCGCGTTTGGCTACATATGGTGCCAAATAAATTCAACGTACATACATTTACATAATTCCAAATGCATGTATCATGGGCAAGAATGATTGATTGATGAAACGTTACACCCTTAGTATCGACCAATGATACATTTACTATTTCAAATGTCGACACAAATTCGCTGAATAATAATAATTAATATTTTCATCTATGTAGAGCAAAAGAGAACAGCAGGGTCGTGAGCAGTAATGCCTTTGCCAGCTCCACGCGGATCTCCGTGCACACGTGGACGTTTCTCGCTTCACTTCTTGCTGGATCCCGTCTTTGGTCCAAATTGACAGGTGACATTTCATCGACATTCCACCCTACGCCCACAGTGTTGACCGCTGCTATTGATGTGCGCGGGCCGTGGCATGCACAGTGACACTGCACGCGTTCTCACTGAGCCGGCACAGTCAGATGCTTGTTATCCCCGCAATCCCTAATGCAATATGATACGATAAGATCTGGATTTATATAGCATCTCAATACAACTGCATCCCAAGACGCCGTACAAAAACCGCGTGACGTGTGCGCCATGCGGATGCGATGCACAGGACCCTGTGGTCTGTAGCGCAACACGACCAGAGACAAGAATTACTCTTTGGCTAAAACGAATCTTTAGTCAAACGTTAACATTAACAAGGTAAACTGAAATGATCCCAATGAGAGATGCATTTAGCCATGGCTTACATTTTTTGCTCGATATTTTCTGGAATGCTGCTAGGGCCAGCTTGGAGTCTGAATGATTGGCATAAGGCACTACCACTACCGCATATCCATAATAACACCCTGGCCACCTTGCAAACGGGATGTTCATCTCAAGGGATTTTTCCAGCCAAATTATATTATTTATGAATACAAATTTAACAAGAAAATCTATTATATTATTGTACCCTATATACCGATGAACAGGTCTATAAAAAATCATGAGGACAAAATAAGGTCAGATGGATGTGGCGTGCCAAAATTATTCTTGAAAAAGCGTTCTGGACTGTTGCAGCTGAAATGAAGCCCTGCAATTAGAGCAAAAAGAGGAGATAGTCCAGCTCGGATGTCCCCTGCTCAGGCTCCAGTTTAGTTTCAGTAGTTTAGTTTCGGTAAATAGTTTCTGTTTGCATCATTTGCCACCGTCCTCCACTGCACTCTGACCTCTCGAGGAAGGGATTCACATCCGGGAGGAACCGGCCGAACCAGTGTCCAAGATGTGAGACAAACCCCGAAGGGGACCCGAGACAGAACGTCACAGTTTGTGTTTTATTTTTTTATTTACTTATTTATTACGCTTGTTTATCCAGGAAAGCCTCACTGAGTCTCACGACTCCTTCCTCAAGAGGGTCCTGTCACACACTGGCCGACGCTTGCGAATGATGCCCCGGGATCTTGAATGTCCACCGAGAAGCGGACGGCGCGCGTTTAGTTGTGGTTATCACACCCGCGGTAATGAAACGCCCGGCGCCGTGAAGCGACAGAATGAGTTTGTGAATTATGGAGGGGGTCGCGTCGCACAACTCCCTGGATTGGAACCGCGAACCTCTGTGACAAATGGCAAACAACAGGCCAGCGCTCGGCCGCTGCACCGCCCATTGGCTAATGTACGGGGCGCCCGTGAGAGGCATGGGTTCGCGCATTTGCCTCGCTTCATAAGGCGAGTACAGTCAACACACTCACACAGAGCACATTCAAATGCCAAGCGTGAATACATCAAAAAGAAACAATTCTTGAGATGTGACAAGCAGAGCTCTAATAAAAACCACCATGTTTACAGGGCGTGGTGTGACGAGCTGATGTCGTCATGGTTTCTACAACACACAAACACATGCACTGCATGTACGAAACACATCTCAGCCTTAAGCGTTATGCAAAAACACCAGTTCCTGAAGAACTGCATTGTGATCACCTTGCCTAAGTCGCCAACAATAAAACCGAGCAAATATGGAAATTCTTCAGGAACTGATGGTGTTGCATAACGCTTAAGGCTGAACATTTTTTGTACACAGTGCGCGTTTTTACTGTGTTGTTGAAAATATTCGTTTTCAAGTCTGTACTAATTTCTATGCTGTGATAGGATTTCTCGTCGTTTACAGATTTGAATCGTCGTCATGGCTTCAGACAAGTGTTTGGAGAGTGCCATCCAGATGCATATATTTGTAGGGTTCTCCTGTCTGTGGCCGGGGGTGATTAATCACCACCTCAAAATGTAACTCAGCAGCGTTAATACCTTGGCAAGGGTTTTCGAGCATAATCTCAATCGCATGATGGTAATTCTGAATTGTGCATGTGTAGCCCTTTATGCATCCAGTGCTGGATGAGGGTCTCCCCACGCCGTGCGGGTCATGGGGCTTTATTTGACCATACTTCACCATGCCGGTCAGTGTGGATTGGTAAATAAATGGATGTCTCTCTGCTCTCCATAACATAACCTCTAAGCAAAGTTATTCAAAATGACACTTAAGCTGTATAGTAAGTAAATAATCATTCGTCGACCCATCGATTATATTCAATCGTGTACAATGCACGTGTAAAACAATCAATCACTCTATTTTAGAACAGTACAGGGTGATTGTTCGTAATTGCTGAAATTGGGACCCTTTTACTTCTCGACACAAGCTCACAAGTCTGCACATGTTCTGAGACGCTCGATTAATTTCTCTGGCAGTATATGTCACTGATCACATGGGCTATTGGCGTCTCCCATTTCATCCAGGGCGTGAGGATTGCTTGCGTGGACTTGAAGATTCAAAACACAGCCCCCTGTCAATAACCCTCCCGTCTTGTATGTGTTAAAGGTACTGGAATTGGTTCACGTAAACACCGCAGCCACTGGAGGTGCTACGTTCACCACAAATTACAAATATAATCTATTCTCAAATCCACTTGCAGCAACCTTAAATTGCGACAATCTCTCCTTAAAATGTTCCATTTTGACCCCCATGCATTTGAAACCCTTAACTGCCTCCTTTCTCTCCTTCCCTTGCCCGCTGCCTATAATAATAACATTAGTCCCTACTATTTTTTGGGTCTTTCGGTAAAGCCACGTAGATAGAAAAATAATTACAAATATTACGACGTTTAGATCGCAACAAGATGGATCATCATCAGGTGAAAGAATATAGCAGGAGAGCTGCTGAGGCAGGATGTTATAGAGGTTTGAGATGGTTGTAGCCCAAGGGTCATAAGCGAAGTGGGCGGGGCTAGAGATTAAATTTGCGTGTAAATATAGATCGGAGAGCTGAGCTACCTCCACGACGACGAAGCTGTGGAGGTGGCCATTGTATTGTGAGAGATTAGCATGTCAATGTAAAAAAGCGAAAACCACCGCCGCATCGAGGAAAACGAGCGAAGGTGGCTGTGTTAGTGAGATATTAAGCCCGTTAATGTAAAGACATTTAACCTGGTAATGTAACTCAGAGTCGAAAATAACTGCTAACTTCGGCAGGCTGGATGGAAACATCACAGCCAGTTATGACTTAAACTGGTTAATAACGTCCTTCCAATGATTGCTCAGTTTGTACCCATCTTCTCGGTTGAAATTGTGTCTGTGTTTATATATCTGGATGGCTTCATGAAGGAATCTTTGCTGATAGCCAGTGGGTTTGCAGAGTACCTTCGTCTTGGAAAAACAATGATCATCCACGGCTGAGGTATTGGTCCTACCGTGTTGCAGATCTGCCTTATGTTCACGAACACGGTCCGAGACATGTCGCTTAGTTTCCCCAATGTAACTGCTGCCGCAGACACAGCTTAGTTTGTAGACGCCGGGGTATTGCATGTCAGGGATCCCATCCTTCACAGATGGGATCAGATCACGAATTGTATGTACGGTGTTGAATCGAACCTGGATCTTGTGTCAAATGATGGAAAGAGACGAGACAAATCTCCACAAGTGACACCAAAGGTTCCGCTGGCATGGCCTGAACGCCACGCAGTTGGCTACTCACCCGCTCCACAGTTCCCACGTGGGACGCAACACTCACAGGTGTTCAAACTTGTCTTTCTTTTATGTTTTGTTTCTCACTTAAAAGTGGCGAGGTCAAGCAAGTCGCTGCAATGTTATGGAATAAATACCGTTTCACCTCAGCGTGTCCAAGCTTTGTGAAAACAAGCAGAGTGGCGATTGAGATGCAGCCTATTGCGAAAATAGCATGCATTGCGAAACTGAATAGGGAAATAAAAACATTTAAACCGCGGCCTTTGGCACCCACCCAGACTATTAAAGTTGGTGATTTCAGTGTTTAGGATTGTGGTGCATGAGAAGTTCTTAGGTTGACACTATAAAAGCCATCTCATGTGCAGCTACAGTACGTCAGTGCAGAGTGAAAAGGAAATAATCTGTTACGTTACAGTATGAGGTTTTCTGTAAATAATCTGATAAATGATTGTGATTGAGCAACATTGCTCAATTTTAATTATGCTTTATTGTATTGTAACATTTAAATATATACGCTAAAATGGTATTCTGTACATATAATACATCTTTAGAATATGACATGCTCAGCCACACTGCAACTACCCTTGAATTTAAATGTAACAGCTGATACAGTATAGAAGTAGTAACGTAATACCAATGACTGAACTGTCCCCTATATCACATATCACTGTGGTTAAAGTGCAAATATGTCCCTATAGCTTGTGAATATCTGGTATTATAGTGCACTTTGGTTGAGAAAGAGCAAGGGATCGTGATTTGGATTCGTGCTGAACTTACGTGAAAATATTGTACGTAAACGTCACAGGACCCACAGTAACCCAACATTTAATCTGTCAGATGTTTCATTTGTTTATTGTGAAGTCTAGTGAAAACTATAAATCAATAGTCTGTCGCTATGCATGAAAATCAGCAGCTCACACACACAAAACATGTGGAGCTGGGGAACATTGAGCTGTGTGTTAACAAAGTGCGGAGAACCCCTTTGCCATTCACCATGATAATCACAGCAATGAAACATTGATAAAGCTACGATTCTTTTGGTACAATGTTCACGGAAATAGTGAATTTGAATGTTTATGAAATATTCGAATGGCACCAGCCCCACCTTATTACATGAGTTTCCAATAATTATTGTTTTTTTTCCCTGCCTCAGCCGTGAATTTCACTACAAATTACCACGCCTAGGCATTGCACATCGAAGGGGGCATTACAAACACAGGAGCCATTTGCCTCATTTGTGCAACCTCAAGCTTCCTGTCTTAAGGCGTCCCCAAGGCACACATTACCATTTTTTTCCATGACATTTCCCCAGTGTTTGTGTCTCCTAACCCCTAACCAATGTCCTAATTATGCTCCGTTGCTTCCATGTCCCATTGTCAACCTGGCCATGAGCACCTGTGCTCTCCTATCCTTGTGCCAACATCCACAATATATCCCTCATAGCTTAATGTCATTTTTTCCCCAGTCTCTTGCTCAATTGTCTTCATGCTCGTTTTCTTATATTGCCTCAATGGCCTCATTCCTCTCAATGTCAGATGTATTTCATGTCCTCATACGCCTTGTCTCAATGATTGGCCTCCAAACCCAAGTGTCTTAAAATTCACTTGTCTTCATAACTCCATAGCTACAAATGGCCTCAAGTTTATAATTTCTCCACACCTCAAATGCCACCAGATAATTGCATCTAATGTCCTCTTGCTCCCCTGTTTAATGCCCTCACATTCATATACCTCAGTGAACTGCCCTCATACCCTAATGCCTGATGTGCCTCTTCCAAAATGTGCAATCATCACTGTGACCCATTGGTTCCATTCCTCATAGTCCTAAAACCCTCAGATCCCACTGTCTCCAATGTCCTCATTTCCCATTTCTCTATCAAGGTCTCTAATGTAATCCCCCCATGTTCCAATGCCCATCATGTTCCAATGCCCCTCATGTTCCAATGCCCCCTCATGTAATCCCCTCATGTTCCAATGCCCCCTCATGTAGTCCCCTCATGTTCCAATGCCCCCTCATGTAATTCATTCATGTTCCAATGCCCCTCATGTAGTCCCCTCATGTCCCAATGCCCCCTCGAGCCCCCGTCACCGAGCCCCCTCACGCGCCGTGTTTTTTTATTTCCCGCGCTTTTCGGGCGTCGCGCGGTCTCGTACGAGCGGGGGGGGGGGCTCGCGATCGAAACGACCACGTGATCGGCCTCCCAGCAAATGAGCGCGCGGTATTGTCCCCCACACCCCTCCCCCCACCGCCTCTCGCCCCCCCCCGCCTGCCCCCCTCCCCCCGGGGTGGCGGGCGCCGATGGCCGTGCCTGGCGGGGAGGCCGCGCCGTTACTCCGCGACTCGCGCGCGTCGCACGGCGGTGCTGCGTTGAGGGGGCCCCCGCATTTGCAAGCGCTGCCCTCGCCGTGACGCCGATTGACATCCCCGCCCGCCCGCGCGTGCGATGACGAAGACGGCAACGACGGTGGGAGGTGGACACGAAGCGGCGCCGTGAAAGCCGTGACAAAACGACGACGGAGGAGGAGGCGGCGGCGGCCCCCGGTGAGTGAGTGCGAGGGCGGCGCTGTCGAGGCGGCAAGCCTCCGGGGCCGCTCGAGAATGCGCGCGCCCAGGAGAGAGCCGAGCGAATGAGCTGGGGTCCATTGCCCGAAACGTCTCCAATTATGTTTGTGTGTTTTGTTGTTAAATAAACTTATTGAATGCATCGCGTCGTTATGTTTCGCGCCCGTCTATCGCTGCTCAGGCGCACCGAATCGATGGTTTGTATTAGCAGCGCGGATGCGCGGCCACTGCGGCACCGCGCCCTCTCACTGGTCCGTGGCGCGGCCCGCGGCCAATGGGAGCGCGCCGTGCGCGTCACGTGCGCACGCGCTCCCCCGTGCGCGCTGGGGAATGTAAAAGCGCGGTGTCGTGGGCCCCCCCCTTCCTCGTCCGCCTTTGTTTCCCCACTCCCCCCTCCGTTCTGTCGCGCTGGGGAAACGGGCTGTCGCGTCGGCCTCGTTTCCCTCTCGCACCGCCGAGCGGAGGAGGGAGACCGAGACCGGCTTGCGAGGGGAAACGGTCCAATCGGCGCGATCCCGCGTGGCACGTGACGCGTTGCGGGGGACGCGAGACACGTGGAGAGGGAGGAGGCGCAGGGTGCGTGGGAGCGGAGAGTGGGAGATGAGGTTAGGTAGGAGATGAGAGGGTGAAGGGGTGGGAGATGAGAGGGAGCAGCAGGGTGGTTAGGTAGGAGATGAGAGGGTGAAGGGGTGGGAGATGAGAGGGAGCAGCAGGGTGGTTAGGTAGGAGATGAGAGGGTGAAGGGGTGGGAGATGAGAGGGAGCAGCAGGGTGGTTAGGTAGGAGATGAGAGGGTGAAGGGGTGGGAGATGAGAGGGTGAAGGGGTGTGAGATGAGAGGGTGAAGGGGTGGGAGATGAGAGGGAGAAGCAGGGTGGTTAGGTAGGAGATGAGAGGGTGAAGGGGTGGGAGATGAGAGGGTGAAGGGGTGGGAGATGAGAGGGAGAAGCAGGGTGTTTAGGTAGGAGATGAGAGGGTGAAGGGGTGGGAGATGAGAGGGAGCAGCAGGGTGGTTAGGTAGGAGATGAGAGGGTGAAGGGGTGGGAGATGAGAGGGAGCAGCAGGGTGGTTAGGTAGGAGATGAGAGGGTGAAGGGGTGGGAGATGAGAGGGGGCAGCAGGGTGGTTAGGTAGGAGATGAGAGGGTGAAGGGGTGGGAGATGAGAGGGGGCAGCAGGGTGGTTAGGTAGGAGATGAGAGGGTGAAGGGGTGGGAGATGAGAGGGAGCAGGGAGGTTGGGTGAGGAGGGGGGATAGGAAGACCATGGAACTGGGACACGTGGTACAGCAGCAAGGGCCAGGATGGAAGCAGGAGGCTGATATCTTCCAAAGGATGTCACGACATTTCATGGTTTTAAATATGACCCTACATAAATAAAAGTAACATAAAATTTGCTTATTTGGTAATTAACAATAAAATACCAAACGTCGTAGGGGTCGCGCCCTTGATGAACGAGAATGCAGACCAAATCGCGTGGAACGAGCTCAAATGTGAAATGTAAGCAGTCTATGATAGCTACTGTCGGTTTGATAATTATTCGACTTATCGGATACCACTAAAACACGTTCCTTCGGAGTAGGCAGGTCGGAACTTGGTTGGACAGCGCATTCGTGCACGACATAAAGCTCGCGGTCACGTGATGCACTTCAACCAATCCAGGAGCGTACATGTTTGGGAGGGGCTATATACGACAGACAAATAATCCCTGGTGGGCAATGTGGAACTGTTGTTCCTCCCTCTATTATTCAACTCTTCTCCCAGGTTGAGCCACTACTTGGTGACTTCATCAGCACCGTCTGCATCACGCTCGGCGTGCCCCCCCCCCCCTTTCGGAGGCAGGAAATTGGAGTGTGTTTGACATAAAACGGGTCACTAATTGGTATCATCAAGAATCGTTGCAGCCCTACATGGATGGAAACTGAGCTCAGAACGGAAGGTACCAGATACCACAATGTGGGATCAGCGGCCAGGATACGTGGGGCCAGGAATTAGGCCAAAGTGGGACTGAGCAACGGGATGGATGGGACAGGATGCAAGCACACAGAGGATCCATCCCATATATTTTTAGTTTTACGGAACAAATGCACGCGTTGGCTGGGTAAGATTGTGGATCAGTTATTTTAAAAAGGTTGCTTAGTACCAAGTTGTAAGCAAATCAGTATGTTAAAAACTATACTGTACTAATGATGGGCTGATCATAGTGACACTGGTATATATTTACGTCATTCTATTCCTGAAAAGTAGAATATTTTAAGGGTGTAATTTTTTTCCGGTAGTTCACGGTAGCAATAAGGTTTGTGTGGGTTTATTACATCAGTGGCAATCACCTCACCCTAACTACACTTAAGCTCATATTCATACAGAGCATGCGTTGTTTTCGACACCCAAACCGCATTGGTCACGAGCGTTTGAGTTGTGCTCCCGGCGAGGAGGTGCGGGATGTAAGATGCAGCGCGTGACCTGCCCGCCCCCCCCCCCCCCCCACGTGCT
Source organism: Lethenteron reissneri (assembly GCF_015708825.2). Classification (NCBI taxonomy): domain Eukaryota; kingdom Metazoa; phylum Chordata; class Hyperoartia; order Petromyzontiformes; family Petromyzontidae; genus Lethenteron; species Lethenteron reissneri. The sequence goes on along the minus strand of NW_026890680.1, from coordinate 11,876 downwards.
TCAGATTTCGAGTCACGCGACAGTCTTTTGCACTCTAAAACCATTATAAGTGGCTAAAAACATTCCCCGATTGTCAAACAGACGATGCTTGTTTTGTAATTGTTTTACTCTTTTGTAATTGTAATGCCATACTTTGGGTCCATTTGTTCAGTCGAGCAAGATGTGTATGTTCCAGCCAAATAAAATGTTCGCCAAACTCATGACCAGAGTGAACGGAAACTGAATAATGACCATGAGCGTCGTTGTGGAGATTATAAGTAAAATATCTGCCTCACCGTTAAAAGAAATTGAAGTAAACGAGCAACCCCCACGTCCTTTGGGCGGACGTCACTATAAATGTACAAGTCTCAACGCTGTGCGCTGCGGGTGACGTCAGGCAGATATGTACTGTGACGTCACCACAGGCAGGCAGTGAAACTTTTTTGTGTGTAGTATAACGAGTGTGAAAACATCCACTTGGCCACAGGTACAAATGTACACAGATATGCATCAGCACATACGAATTTCCCTCGCGTTATGCTATAGATAGATGCCTTCCAAAAAAGGGTTCACAAAGCGAAATCGTGTAGCATAGGCCGCACAAGTCACCCAACCCACAATTTTGGTAGAAATAGGTCAGCCGCATAGACGTGGAATCGCGCACACGGAACCCGCATGAAGCGAGGGAAACCTGGAGAGCATTTCCCTCCTGACCCACCACATCCCAGTGGTCCCTATGGCGCCACTGCCTGTCTGGCCTACGCCTGCCTTCATCCAGCAGTGGAATAATTATCACTGATGATAAACTGCCTAAAAAATATTTAAGTCGTGCAGGAGAATATGGTTTAGCTGACATGCCTATGACATTAATTATAGATGCAGTACACTAATTTGTATTCCGGCTGTAAAATGTATTTGAAAGAAAATGTTATGGTTATGGCAGTTTTAGTGGCAAAATATTGCAATAATATATATTTAGGGCCTTTCCATAACATTTGTCAGCATATTTATGCATGCTTACTAACTTAATGCTCACAACTTCCACCTTATTTACAAACGTTCTAGATATATATTTAAGTATATTTGCCATTAATTATTTGCCCACGAAGAAATACTAAACGATGGTCCATGCTTGCATTGTCTGTTGCTAAAAGATACGTCGTTTATTGTCACACATCTATTCCCATTATGGTTTCTGTACCTTATGAGAATTATAATTGGTCCAACTTTATCTTAACAATGCAATTGCAAGCCCGTCAATATGCTCTGTGCATGCCGATTTGCAGCACACTGAAAAAACGATGTACATTGTCGCATCGAGTTGGTAACAGGTGCCATAACAGCTACGATAATAGTGCACCTACAGTGCAAGATTCGCTTCTGGATTTAACGAGCTCCCTGTATAATACAAAGTGCGTCAGTCTCATTACTGCGAACAGGGCTCTCTCGTTAACTCGGTCTCAAACCAACTGTTTTCGCGCCGCGTGTGGCAGGCGAGATTTTCTGACCACTTTTTGTTAATTGCCCGTTGCCTCGGAAACACGGCAATCACGGGAAATGGATTGTGCTTCCCCCGTTGCCTTTAGTTTGTACAGCGTTTTTTGTTGTTGTTGTTGAGATCTGCTTGTGTAAATGTACAGCAATTTTCACAATGAGCCACGAATACCAAAACCATTTATTCTATTTTATTCACGCTTAAGACTATCTGGCTGCAAAATGTCAGAATCGATCTTCCTAAGACCTCTTCAGCAGAAAATCCCATTCCTCACCATCGCTACCCTTGTCTGAGAAAACGACATAGCTCTCACCCCTCAAACATCCCACCTCCCTAACCGCAAATACATGGTCATAGATCGTCCTTGATCTTTTGCCTCATTTGTCCTACATGGGCTGGCCCAAAGAACGCACTTGAGCCAGGCGAAGACAAAGACAGCTTGAGTCCTCATACGCGTGTTATTTTTAAATGTAAACTAGTAGATAGTGACCTGTACATGTAATCGTAATTATGTATCAATTTACTATACCCCCATGTGCCCCACAAAATAATTGTCATGGTTGTGATTTGAGTCATGAATCCTTAGAACTACCCCCAAACTATGGTGAATGGTTTTGCAGAATATTTTACTTGATGCATTATGAGTGTAACAATCGATTTGAGTAGATGAATCATGAAATGCCTCGTGAATAGTCTGTCCTGAGCTTGAGAATACGGATTTTTGGCCTAAGGGTCCAACCCAGAAAATCCTAAGCACTACCCTAAGCCCTTTCAGCACAATTACATGTGTTCAGGATCAGTGGTTTTAAACTGAGCGACGTCATCAAGAGACCAGTGTGTTTCATAACACAACATCTCTGAATTTACTCACATGCCCAACCTATTTAGCTTGGTGCAAAAAATGTTTCTTCCAGTGTGATATGAGAAGCATAGGTGCACACACGTGTAACATATAACGATATATTGAGTGGACAAGATGTTTCCCTCTTTTGCTGTTTTCTTAAGTCGCGCTGCAACCTAATTGTTTTGTGTGATGCATACGAAATACACCTTGTTAATGTTTGTGAATTTTGAGGATGTTATGGCTGATTGCTAAGTTATGTTACGCACAGGCCTGCAATTAGTCGTGTGCAATACTGTTCAGTGCGGACAGTGTGAAATACTACTTTTTGAGCACGTTGACACTGTCAGTGCAAGGTCACAGTGGGAGGCGCACAAACAAATTGTCTCGGCCTCCCAATAAAGGCGCACAATCCTCATTGCCATCTCTCTTATATTCCCTTGGGCCCAGATGTAATTTTGCCAAATAACCTCCCCAAAACCTCCAGCACCCAGCAGCTGTACTGGCTGCACCTTGCCTCCCTCGACCACCACCGCCAATCACACACTCGCTCGGCTCACACCTCCCCCTCGGCATTTCCAAACGAATGTCAATTTGGCCTCGGTGCACAGCTGTGCTCGGCATTAAAAAGGCTACACTGGAAGAGGGGAAAATGTTCCTGGGCTTCATAATAAAGCCATGCAAAGGCAATGGAGCCGTGCAAGTAGTAACTTGTATCCATTTTTTACATGCACGAGTTTGATTTTGTACAATCAAAATGCAAATTGAGTGTCGCAAAAGCGATGCTTCAGTCATTACACACTTGTTTATACCGGCTAAGCTCAATATTGTGTAGACATAATAAGAGCATAATCATGTTCTGTGAGAAATGTACATTTAAAATAATAGGAATGTAATGAGTCATACCTTCCTCTCAGTTATGCGAGAAATACAGTTGTGGTTCGATTCAAGAATATTGTAATTTGTGCCTTATCTAATTTTATGTCTCATTCACTCCATTACCCTAAATGTAAAACTACATCTTTGCACAAGACGGTATTATCTTAACTCATAAGTTATCGATTCTCAAATGCAGGATTAGATACAGTTTTTCGATGCTCATGATGAAAACACGAGGAATTCATTTTTTCCAATAATAATTAAATTCATCTTCTTGGTTCTTTCGGTAAAGTCACGTAGAAGGGAAGTAATAAAATAATAAAAATAAACATATTATTTTATTACTTCCCTTCTACGTGACTTTACCGAAAGAACCAAAAAGATGAATCCCTGCAGTCACGAAAGCTTTAAATAAAAAATAATTAAATCCCTAAGTAAAAACATGTTTACAAAATTGTAATGCACACGTATATATGTTTGCAGGGCGCCAAGAGTTATTGAATTTTGATATATACAGGAAGGTGGCAGTTCATGTAAATTCACTAAAATGCTTGTACGTGCATAGCATCTAATAATGTTCTGCAGAAAATACTGGCCCGCATTTAAATGATTCTTAGGTGTGTTGAGCCATATGCTGGTGCAGATCATCCACCCTGGGTTAATGAGGGTAAGGCTCTTGATAATGAGGATCATGTGACTGGTTCGGCAAGGCCTCTTGGGCAAAGTTCCAATCAGGCCATCACTGGCAAGAATGGAGCAGGGGAATGGTGGGGGGTGCTGTTTTCACACTGCCTTTCTGAGCACAGCAATTAACTGTATGGCAATTAGCAAAGCGGCAATTAATACATCGTGAGTAAAATCAGCCTCCCAAACGGCTGGGCGTGCGAGTGATCAGTCGTTTTGTGGCTCTCGCACAAGCATGTCCCAATTAACCCCCCCTCCCACTCGTAATTAGTAAACAATAGCATTATGGAGCAATTAACAAAGCTGGTGAGCTAATTAAAAACAGCCGCTAATTAGTGCACTTGTATCAGTTACCGTAATAAATAAATGAAGGGATAGATTTTGGTCATTAGCATATGCAGGGGACAATTAATGCCTTTGTTTTAATAATTTAAGGATTCCAGGAACATTCATAAATAGTAAATGGCTGAGAAATTAATTCTTTCATTATTTAATGCATGTGGAGAAACGCCACAAGTGAAGGTATCAAAGCATTGATGAAAATATGCCTTTTAATAAGGTGAAACATTTGTAGATTGTATGCACATATATATCGCATATGCCCTATTGTATGCAATTAAAACCCCCTTCATAAAACAGATGAGTCTTAGCAAAGTCCATATATTTAATTTCTTCAACATATTCAGCAAAGTCAAATCTCCATTTCATTATTTGTGACAAATATTAGGTATATTATCATGAAATGTAGTCTGTAAATTGTATTTACACTGCATAATGCAGCCATGCTTTAACTGGTTACAGAGCGAGCACACTTCTAGCATGCTAGAATATATTGTGTAAAATATAATAGTATGTCCAATATATTACTACAATATATCACTACTGTTTATTGTAAGTTTACAGGAAATGTAAAATACATTTATTTCTAGTGGAGGGACAGATATTTCTAGATATATAGTCTGCTTATTTATTTAGCTGCTTATCTACAATGACGATAATGATGATTGTGTGTTATGCCTACTGTCTTCCCTTGGGTTGACTGAATCAATGTGGTCTTGTCATGTCGCATTGCAAAACTGTGTGGATAGCATACATTTTTATCCTGAAAAGACACCTGAAATTAGTTGCAAAAAAATTGATTGCACCTTAAAGACTGAGTGCATCACGTGAACCAGAGAGTCATGCTGTAGACATAACTGCAGTAAAATACATTTTGGTGTAAACGATTTTTGACATTGGCAGGCCCGCTGCTGTTTTCCTCCTTTGTTGCAAACGCTGAGACCTAGATGATCGTGCTCATGCACTGCAAGAATATTTAATATTTAATCTGGAATTCGCATAATCAGCACTCCTTCAGATGTCACGTTTGTGGCATGCTTTAATGGTCCTTGAATTCTCCGAGATATCAATAGTTAATGCGATAAATTAATGACCAGCATTCTAGATTCTGTGGGTGTGGATGAGAATAATTTAATTATTGATGCCAGACACTAAATTGTTTTGCTCGGACTGTATTCAGGTGTCGTACATTTGAGAAATAGTCCTTTTTTTACGAACAAAAATAAATGACATCCGATAGTAAGATAGATACATTTGGTATTTTGTTAAAATAACAAGCAATACGTAAATAACCTCATTTGCATAAACCAACTAAAAGCATCTGGTGCATTATTGCAGAATTCATATCTACCCCATGTAGCATACAGCTCTAACGTACTGAATCATAATATGTAATTTACTTTGGTATTCTCCAGTAAAATGCTTCATATTTCTCCTAAATAGAATATGCACTAATTTAAAAAAATGGATCACTTTATTTTTCGTAATTTCCTTTCACATCGTGGTGGTGTTTTTCACTCTACAGTCGTCTTGCATTTTACACGTGTTTACGTAACGTGATTTTAAAATGGTGTGCTAGATTAACTTATGCTTATTTTTGTTATGCGCGCACTGCTATTGAAATAATGCGCTCTAACGCGTTGGCCATAGTGTACGGAACGCAATGCGAGCTAATCGTTAGTCAGGCAGAAAAGTTCAGTAGCAATGCCTGAGGTGCAGTACACCAACCACAAGCGCAGGCAGCATCACCATCTCCTTCTCACGCGGCATTTTGAAGATCTTGTCCGCATGAACTCTCGCTTGTGCACACATTTGCCTACCTATATGTCCGGTAAACGTCCAGCTACATCCAAGGATGCCTCCAAATTCAAGAAGCAGCGGAAAGCTATCACAATTGACGTCAAATTAGACGTTATTGAACGCCTAAATAGAGGTGAGCGTGTACTGAAGTTGACCTCTTGCTTGGGTTAAGCGAGAGCACCATCCCAACCATTAGAGACAATGCTCAGATAATCGAAGAAAATGCCAAATCTGGGACCTCGATGAGTGCCAAGAAGACGTCTTATGCAAGGAGTACGGCAATGGAGCAGATGGAACGCATGCTGAGAACCTGGTTCGAAAACCAGAACCAAACTAAATATCCCCATCAGCATGCTTTTTATCCAGACCAAGTCTCGTCCTATGTACGATGACTTGGTGAAAATTTAGTGTGCTAAAGGCATTTCATGCTAGTTCTGGTTGGTTTTACAACTTCACGAACTGCTACAGCTACCAAAACATCAAAATGACAACCGAAGCTGATTGTGCTGACCATGATGGTGCTGCGGAGTTTATCGCCACGTTGAAGGTCACCGACGAGGGGAGTTATTCCGCCAAGCAGGTACTCAACGTCGACGAGACCGCCCTCTTTGGAAAAGGATGATGGCAAGGACCTACATATCTCGAAAGGAGAAGTCGGCACTTCGGTTTAAGGCCGCAAAGGATCGCTACACCCTTCTGTTGGGAGGCAACGCTGAGGGTGATTATAAATTGAAGACAATGATGATCTATCACTCCGCCAATCCCGTGCTCTTAAAGGATATGCGAAGGACAGGTTCCCTGTCAATTATGAACATAATTCCAAAGGATGGATGACTGCCAGTATTTCTATTAAATGTTTTTCCGGCAAGTTGCATGAATAGCTGCGTGACTTCAAGATTATCATCATGGGACCTCCTTTGGCCAGTACCAAAATATGAGAATAGGTTTTCCCCTTTTTTCTGGCAACACCATTTGAGACTAGCTGTCTCTGGTGTGGACCAATCAGTTTCAAAGACAATGCATATATTATCAGAGTATGTTTTTTTGTTGCATTCTGACCACAAGTATTGTGGTTAATGCAGACATGATTCCTTGTAAAAAGGTTTCAGTTTGGTGTTTTAACATCTTAACACTCTTCTTGGTTCTTTCGGTAAAGTCACGTAGAAGGGAAGTAATAAAATAATAAAATAAAACATAATAAAATAAAATAATTCTCACGACGTTTCGGCTACAACGCAAGCAGCCGTCTTCAGGTGAAGAATGAGACAATGCCAAGCTAGGAGCTTATATATAAGCTGCGTTGGAGGTGGAAGAAAGAGCGCCTTAACAAAAGAATGTGCATATGAAGAGGAATTTAGCATATTCATGGAAAATGCGTAGGAGGTGGGCGGGGGGTTTCAAAGTCATATTATGCCCATGCATTATGCAGGATCAACAGCACCAAGGGGGGGTGCAGGGATTCGCAGTAACAAAGGAAAGGAATGTTAATGATATGTAGCTGCAGTTACTCAACAACCACGTAGAAAACTAAAGTATAAACTACATAAAAAACTAAAGTATAAATAGCATAGCACCATCAGTATACTTACTATACTCTACACTAAGCTGAGTTACTAACAGCAAGTAATACATTACAATTCTACGTCGTAAAAATTATATAATATGCTTCCATCTAAACTTTATTCTATTGCATCACACGAGCATATACCGTACTATATACTGCCAACATTAATTATATACTGTATTGCTGTAAACCAACCTATATCTTATACATTTAATATAACACTATGTATTATTCTACCCACCCTAATGTGTGTCGAAATGGTTTATTACGTCCTTCCAATGATTGCTAAGCCAGAATCCATCTTCTCGGTTAAAATTGTCTCTGTGTTGTATATGTGGATCGCCTCATGAACGAATCTCTCATGATAGCCAGATGGCTTGCAGAGAACCTCTGTCTTGGAGAAGTCAATATCATGTGAGCCCACTGAGTTGTAACAGTGATCTGCCACGGCTGAGGTGTTTGTCCTACCGTGTTTCAGGTCAGCTTTATGTTCACGGATGCGGTCCGAGACATGTCGTTTGGTTTCCCCAATGTAACTGCTACCACTGCTACCATTGGGGAAACCAACTGCTACCATTGGGGAAACCAAACGACATGTCTCGGACCGCATCCGTGAACATAAAGCTGACCTGAAACACTGTAGGACAAACACCTCAGCCGTGGCAGATCACTGTTACAACTCAGTGGGGCTCACATGATATTGACTTCTCCAAGACAGAGGTTCTCTGCAAGCCATCTGGCTATCATGAGAGATTCGTTCATGAGGCGATCCAACATATACAAACACAGAGACAATTTTAACCGAGAAGATGGATTCTGGCTTAGCAATCATTGGAAGGACGTAATAAACCATTTCGACACACATTAGGGTGGGTAGAATAATACATAGTGTTATATTAAATGTATAAGATATAGGTTGGTTTACAGCAATACAGTATATAATTTAATGTTGGCAGTATATAGTACGGTATATGCTCGTGTGATGCAATAGAATAAAGTTTAGATGGAAGCATATTATATAATTTTTACGACGTAGAATTGTAATGTATTACTTGCTGTTAGTAACTCAGCTTAGTGTAGAGAATAGTAAGTATACTGATGGTGCTATGCTATTTATACTTTAGTTTTTTATGTAGTTTATACTTTAGTTTTCTACGTGGTTGTTGAGTAACTGCAGCTACATATCATTAACATTCCTTTCCTTTGTTACTGCTAATCCCTGCACCCCCCCTTGGTGCTGTTGATCCTGCATAATGCATGGGCATAATATGACTTTGAAACCCCCCCGCCCACCTCCTACGCATTTTCCATGAATATGCTAAATTCCTCTTCATATGCACATTCTTTTGTTAAGGCGCTCTTTCTTCCACCTCCAACGCAGCTTATATATAAGCTCCTAGCTTGGCATTGTCTCATTCTTCACCTGAAGACGGCTGCTTGCGTTGTAGCCGAAACGTCGTGAGAATTATTTTATTTTATTATGTTTTATTTTTATTATTTTATTACTTCCCTTCTACGTGACTTTACCGAAAGAACCAAGAAGATGAATCCCTGCAGTCACGAAAGCTTTGAATCGAAAAATCTTAACACCTGTTTTGTTGCCAAAAAAAGGGGAAAACCTGTTTTCAAGATTATCCTGATCATCTACAATTCCTCCGGCCATCCACCATCTACATGTGATCTGATTGAGAATAATAAGGTGTGTTGTTTCCCCTCCCAACACCACTTCATTCAACCAATGGATCAGGGGGTGATAGTGACTTTCAAGACTTATTACCTTAGGAAAACATTCACCGTCTTCGTCAAAGCCACCGAAGACAACAAGATGACGGTAAAGGAGTTTTTGTAAGAAGTTCACCATCCGGGACTCCATAATGATGGGTGGCACGGCATGGAATAAGGTTACCCCCTCTTATATGAATGGGGTAGGGAAGAAGCTGTGCCCATACTTCTGTCACGGGCTTCCGAGGCTTCAGCGTCGATGAAGTTGCACGGAACCATCGCCGAATCGTTGATATGGCCAGGCAGTCGGCTTTGACGAGGTGGAAGTGGATGATGTGGCGGAGTTGTACAATTCACACGTCGAGGATTTGACGACGGAGGATCTGCTCCAGCTGGAGAATAAACGGCAGAAGGAAGATGGAGGGGAAGACGGTTAAGAGGTTGAGGAGGTGCGTTCCCTCACAAGGAAGCGATTGGCCAAGGTTTTGAGCCTCATCTACGAAGCCATGGCCATTTTTGACGAGGATGATCCGAACACGGAACGTATCTCTGAATTAGCCAGAATGTTTTCTTCCGTCATGCAGTGTTATTGGGAGATGCAGAAAGAAAAAAGATGAAAGCAACGATGAAGATTGAACGCAATCTTCATCGCTTCCATTCGTACGAAAGTTGGAAACGAAGCAGGAGCCTCAGCCATCATCTGCACCATCGTCGTCATCTGATGAAGACGATCCCCCCCCCTTCTCTCTCTCGAGTAGTAACCCCACCACTCTCCACTCCTCCCCCTTCACCAAGCCCCAGTACGTGGCGCCACACTCAAGCATCTCACTACGTGTTAAACATCTTTTTATTTTAATTTATCTTTATTTTAAATAGTCTGTTACTATATTTAATACATGCATGGTAGTAAATATAATATGTACTGTAACCAGTGAAATATGTAGATGTAAGAATAAGGTTCAATAGCATGCACTCCCGAACCCAACCATTTCCTTGATTTTTTATGGGAAAATTAAGGTAAATTTACACGATCTTAAGTTGCGCGCCGTTTTTTCAAGAACACAACCGCCGTGTAAAACGAAAGGTAGCTGTATATACCTATTCATGCGATCCCTGCTGGTGCATGTGTTTCATTTTGCGTTAGAAATACTAAAATATTCAGTGTTAACCCATCTGGGGTAGTTTATGCCATTGAGCCACTGCATTTCTCGGTGTATGATGTGTCTGGTCCCATTTATATTGATATTAAAACAACCATCTGAAACCTCATATATAAAATTTAAAATAGAAAGGGACAGTGCTGCTTACATACGCTAAACTATGTCTCCATTAACGCTCCCATACTACGTAAACATACAGAGTAGGATGAAGTTTCAAGCAGTGGCCCTGAGCTTTATTCAAAGAAGGCCATTGTTAAACATTTTCGGACTACTGTATTTTATATAAGCAACATTATTCGTGACGATAGTGGATTTAAAAAATCTATTTCTCAAGTTAGCCTGCGATGCATTTTTAGTTTTCAGTCAGAGAATTGAGGCGTTCGTATCTTCCGAGCGCTGTCTCTCAAGCGATGTATTTATAAATCCTTAGAAATTGCACATTGGCAACTGTCATTTGCACTATATACCGGATCGATCGGCGGAGAGAGAGAGAGCACTAATAGAGGTTTCACGTCGTGCACAGAGGGGGCTGCTTACGCATGCACGGTGCGTCGCGCTTTGCGTCCGTGCCACCACCGCACGCCCCGCTGCATTGCAGCACTCAGCCGTGCACTGCCAATGCTGGTGGGGGGGGCTGGGTGTGGTGTAGGGGGGTTCTGCCGCTGGGGTTGTAGGGAAAGGCAGATAATGTAATCCAATTTGGCCTAGATGTGCTCACTCAGACACATGGACAGACAGACCGTGACCTCTGCACATTATGCTCAACCCCTCGTGATATAAGTGACATTGTGCTAGGGAAAATAGATTCACAAATGACAGATTTATATGTGTGCACACTGTATATATGAAGGGATGTGGTGTTTGTATACAGTACATTATGGGTGTACAATCGAAAAATAGAGTTGGGTGCATTGATGTTATTTTTTGTTCGGAAATACTGTAATGTGACGCGTGTGATTAAAAATAGAATTTCCTCAAAATGTTCGAAGTGTCCAGTTTGCACATCTGCTTGTGATATGTGGTATATGTTTAAAACAACAGTATGAGCTGTGTATATGCATGCTATGCAAGTATAGTTTTGTAGTCACACACATAAAATAAATTTGTGTAATCTGATATGCTTTGTTCAAATAAATCATGTTAAATAGCATGCAGCATTACAAACCTACATTTCAATAATATAGGTTTAATTCAGCATTTGTCAGTGAAATTACATCTGTGTGTATGATACCATGTCCTGGACATAGCCTATATTATCATGACCTCTTCTGTTTGTGCGGCATGAATGCTCTGCGTTTGTAAATGAACATAAGTGTTACCGAATATAATAATGTAAAAAATACAACACATTATACGGAATGCATTTATAAAGTGTTTTTTGTTGAATATGTAATTGGCGGTCAGTATTCATTA
>NW_026890679.1:0-87505 GCF_015708825.2 Lethenteron reissneri | reverse complement strand
TCCGAAATCCCGTCCGAAATCCCGTCCAAAATCCCGTACGACATCCCGTACGAAATCCTGTACGAAATCCCGTACGAAATCGAAATCCCGTATGAAATTGAAATCCCGTACGAAATCCCGTCTGAAATCCAGTCCGAAATCCCGTACGAAATCCAGTACGAAATCCCGTAAGAAATCCCGTACGAAATCCTGTCCGAAATCCCGTCCGAAATCCTGTAAAATCCCGCACGAAATCCCGTACGAAATCCCATACGAAATCCCGTCCGAAATCCCGTCTGAAATCCCGTCCGAAATCCCGTACGAAATCCCGTCCGAAATCCAGTCCGAAATCCCGTACGAAATCCCATACAAAATCCTGTACGAAATCCAGTCCGAAATCTCATCCGAAATCCCGTCCGAAATCCCGTCCGAAATCTCGTTCAAAATCCTGTACGACATCCCGTACGAAATCCTGTACGAAATCCAGTCCGAAATCCCATCCGAAATCCCGTCCGAAATCCCGTCCGAAATCCCGTCCGAAATCCCATCCAAAATCCCGTACGACATCCCGTACAAAATCCTGTACGAAATCCCATACTAAATCGAAATCCCGTATGAAATTGAAATCCCGTACGAAATCCCGTCTGAAATCCCGTCCGAAATCCAGTCCGAAATCCCGTCCGAAATCCCGTCTGAAATCCTGTCCGAAATCCCGTCCGAAATCCCGTACGAAATCCTGTACGAAATCCCATACAAAATCCCATACGAAATCCCGTTCGAAATCGAAATCCCGTACGAAATCCCGTAGGAAATCGAAATCCCGTCGGAAATCCCGTCAGAAATCCCGTACGAAATAGAAATCCCTTACAAAATCCCGTACGAAATCGAAATCCCGTACGAAATTCCATAGGAAATCGAAATCCCATACGAAATCCCGTCCGAAATCCCGTCCAAAATCCTGTACGACATCCCGTACGAAATCCTGTACGAAATCCAGTCCGAAATCCCGTCCGAAATCCCGTCCAAAATCCTGTACGAAATCCCGTACGAAATCCTGTACGAAATCCAGTCCGAAATCCCATCCGAAATCCCGTCCGAAATCCCGTCCGAAATCCCGTCCAAAATCCCGTACGACATCCCGTACGAAATCCCGTACGAAATCCCGTACGAAATCGAAATCCCGTACGAAATCCCATACGAAATCCCTTCCGAAATCTAAATCCCGTCCAAAATCTAAATCACGTCCGAAATCCCGTCCAAAAACCAGTCCGAAATCCCTTCCGAAATCCCGTACGAAATCCTGTATGAAATCCAGTCCGAAATCCCCTACAAAATCGTAATCCCGTACGAAATCCCGTACGAAATCGAAATCCCGTATGAAATCGAAATCCCGTTTGAAATCCCGTACGAAATCCCGTATGAAATCGAAATCCCGTACGAAATCGCATACGAAATCCCTTCTGAAATCTAAATCCCGTCCGATATCTAAATCCCGTCCGAAATCCCGTCCAAAAACCAGTCCGAAATCCCTTCCGAAATCCCGTACGAAATCCTGTACGAAATCCAGTCCGAAATCCTGTACAAAATCGAAATCCCGTACAATATCCCGGACGAAATCGAAATTTCGTACGAAATCGAAATCCCGTACGAAATCCCGTACGAAATCCCGTACGAAATCCCATCCGAAATCTCGTCCGAAATCGCGTCCGAAATCCAGTCCGAAATCTTGTCCGAAATCCTGTACGAAATCCCGTACGAAATCCCGTACGAAATCCCATACGAAATCCCGTCCGAAATCCCGTCTGAAATCCCGTCCGAAATCCCGTACGAAATCCCGTCCGAAATCCAGTCCGAAATCCCGTACGAAATCCCATACAAAATCCTGTACGAAATCCAGTCCGAAATCTCATCCGAAATCCCGTCCGAAATCCCGTCCGAAATCCCGTTCAAAATCCTGTACGACATCCCGTACGAAATCCTGTACGAAATCCAGTCCGAAATCCCATCCGAAATCCCGTCCGAAATCCCGTCCGAAATCCCGTCCGAAATCCCATCCAAAATCCCGTACGACATCCCGTACGAAATCCTGTACGAAATCCCGTACTAAATCGAAATCCCGTATGAAATTGAAATCCCGTACGAAATCCCGTCTGAAATCCTGTCCGAAATCCCGTCCGAAATCCCGTACGAAATCCTGTACGAAATCCCATACAAAATCCCATACGAAATCCCGTTCGAAATCGAAATCCCGTATGAAATCCCGTAGGAAATCGAAATCCCGTCGGAAATCCCGTCAGAAATCCCGTACGAAATAGAAATCCCTTACAAAATCCCGTACGAAATCGAAATCCCGTACGAAATTCCATAGGAAATCGAAATCCCATACGAAATCCCGTCTGAATCCCGTCTGAAATCCCGACCGAAATCCCGTACGAAATCCCGTCTGAAATCCCGTCCGAAATCCAGTCCAAAATCCCGTACGAAATCCCATACAAATCCTGTACGAAATCCAGTCCGAATCTCATCCGAAATCCTGTCCGAAATCCCGTCCGAAATCCCGTCGAAATCCCGTCGAAATCCGTACGAAATCCAGTACGAAATCCCGACGAAATCCCATACGAAATCCCGTCCGAAATCCCGTCTGAAATCCCGTCCGAAATCCCGTACGAAATCCCGTCCGAAATCCCGTCCGAAATCCAGTCCAAAATCCCGTACGAAATCCCATACAAAATCCTGTACGAAATCCAGTCCGAACTTCATCCGAAATCCCCGTCCGAAATCCCGTCCGAAATCCCGTCCAAAATCCTGTACGACATCCCGTACGAAATCCTGTACGAAATCCAGTCCGAAATCCCGTCCGAAAATCCCGTCCAAAATCCCGTCCGAAATCCCGTACGAAATCCTGTACGAAATCCCGTACGAAATCCTGTACGAAATCCCGTACGAAATCCTGTACGAAATCCAGTCCGAAATCCCATCCGAAATCCCGTCCGAAATCCGTACGACATCCGTACGAAATCCTGTACGAAATCCCGTACGAAATCGAAATCCCGTATGAAATCGAATCCCGTACGAAATCCCGTACGAAATCCCGTACGAAATCGAAATCCCGTACGAAATCCCATACGAAATCCCTTCCGAAATCTAAATCCCGTCCAAAATCTAAATCACGTCCGAAATCCCGTCCAAAAACCAGTCCGAAATCCCTTCCGAAATCCCGTACGAAATCCTGTATGAAATCCAGTCCGAAATCCCCTACAAAATCGTAATCCCGTACGAAATCCCGTACGAAATCGAAATCCCGTATGAATCGAAATCCCGTTTGAAATCCCGTACGAAATCCCGTATGAAATCGAAATCCCGTACGAAATCGCATACGAAATCCCTTCTGAAATCTAAATCCCGTCCGATATCTAAATCCCGTCTGAAATCCGTCAATAACCAGTCCGAAATCCCTTCCGAAATCCCGTACGAAATCCTGTACGAAATCCAGTCCGAAATCCTGTACAAATCGAAATCCCGTACGATATCCCGGAACGAAATCGAAATTTCGAACGAAATCGAAATCCCGTACGAAATCCCGTACGAATCCCGTACGAAATCCCATCCGAAATCCCGTCCGAAATCGCGTCCGAAATCCAGTCCGAAATCCCGTACGAAATCCAGTACGAAATCCCGTAAGAAATCCTGTACGAAATCCTGTCCGAAATCCCGTCCGAAATCCTGTACGAAATCCCGTACGAAATCCCGTACGAAATCCCATACGAAATCCCGTCCGAAATCCCGTCTGAAATCCCGTCCGAAATCCCGTACGAAATACCGTCCGAAATCCCGTCCGAAATCCAGTCCGAAATCTCATCCGAAATCCCGTCCGAAATCCCGTCCGAAATCCCGTCCAAAATCCTGTACGACATCCCGGACGAAATCCTGTTCGAAATCCAGTCCGAAATCCCATCCGAAATCCCGTCCGAAATCCCGTCCGAAATCCCGTCCGAAATCCCGTCCAAAATCCCGTACGACATCCCGTACGAAATCCTGTACGAAATCCCGTACGAATCGAAATCCCGTATGAAATTGAAATCCCGTACGAAATCCCGTCTGAAATCCCGTCCGAAATCCAGTCCGAAATCCCTGTCCGAAAATCCCGTCTGAAATCCTGTCCGAAATCCCGTCCGAAATCCCGTACGAAATCCTGAACGAAATCCCATACAAAATCCCATACGAAATCCCGTACGAAATCGAAATCCCGTACGAAATCCCGTAGGAAATCGAAATCCCGTCGGAAATCCCGTCAGAAATCCCGTACGAAATAGAAATCCCTTACAAAATCCCGTACGAAATCGGAAATCCCGTACGAAATTACATAGGAAATCGAAATCCCATACGAAATCCCGTCCGAAATCCCGTCTGAAATCCCGTCCGAAATCCCGTACGAAATCCCGTCCGAAATCCCGTCCGAAATCCAGTCCAAAATCCCGTACGAAATCCCATACAAAATCCTGTACGAAATCCAGTCCGAAATCTCATCCGAAATCCTGTCCGAAATCCCGTCCGAAATCCCGTCCAAAATCCTGTACGACATCCGTACGAAATCCTGTACGAAATCCAGTCCGAAATCCCGTCCGAAATCCCGTCCAAAATCCTGTACGAAATCCCGTACGAAATCCTGTACGAAATCCAGTCCGAAATCCATCCGAAATCCCGTCCGAAATCCCGTACGACATCCCGTACGAAATCCTGTACGAAATCCCGTACGAAATCGAAATCCCGTATGAAATCGAAATCCCGTACGAAATCCCGTACGAAATCCCGTACGAAATCGAAATCCCGTACGAAATCCCATACGAAATCCCTTCCGAATCTAAATCCCGTCCAAATCTAAATCACGTCCGAAATCCCGTCCAAAAACCAGTCCGAAATCCCTTCCGAAATCCCGTACGAAATCCTGTACGAAATCCAGTCCGAAATCCTGTACAAAATCGAAATCCCATACGATATCCCGGACGAAATCGAAATTTTGTACGAAAATCGAAATCCCGTACGAAATCCCGTACGAAATCCCGTACGAAATCCCATCGAAATCCCGTCCGAAATCGCGTCCGAAATCCAGTCCGAAATCCCGTACGAAATCCAGTACGAAATCCCGTAAGACATCCCGTACGAAATCCCGTCCGAAATCCCCGTCCGAAATCCTGTACGAAATCCCGTACGAAATCCCGTACGAAATCCCATACGAAATCCCGTCCGAAATCCCGTCTGAAATCCCGTCCGAAATCCCGTACGAAATCCCGTCCGAAACTCCCGTCCAAAATCCAGTCCGAAATCCTGTACGAAATCCCATACAAATCCAGTTCGAAATCCAGTCGAAATCTCATCCGAAATCCCGTCCCAAAATCCCGTTCGAAATCCCGTCCAAAATCCTGTACGACATCCCGTACGAAATCCTGTACGAAATCCAGTCCGAAATCCCATCCGAAATCCCGTCCGAAATCCCGTCCGAAATCCCGTACGAAATCCTGTACGACATCCCGTACGAAATCGAAATCCCGTATGAAATCGACAATCCCGTACGCAATCCCGTACGAAATCCCGTACGAAATCGAAATCCCGTACGAAATTCCATACGAAATCCCTTCCGAAATCTAAATCCCGTCCAAAATCTAAATCACGTCCGAAATCCCGTCCAAAACCAGTCCGAAATCCCTTCCGAAATCCCGTACGAAATCCTGTACGAAATCCAGTCCGAAATCCTGTACAAAATCGAAATCCCATACGATATCCCGTACGAAATCGAAATTTCGTACGAAATCGAATCCCGTACGAAAATCCCGTACGAAATCCCGTACGAAATCCCATCCGAAATCCCGTCCGAAAATCGTGTCGAAATCCAGTCCGAAATCCCGTACGAAATCCAGTACGAAATCCGTAAGAAATCCCATACGAAATCCCGTCCGAAATCCGGTCCGAAATCCTGTACGAAATCCCGTACGAAATCCCGTACGAAATCCATACGAAATCCCGTCCGAAATCCCGTCTGAAATCCCGTCCGAAATCCCATACGAAATCCCGTCCGAAATCCCGTCCGAAATCCAGTCCGAAATCCCGTACGAAATCCCATACAAAATCCAGTTCGAATCCAGTCCGAAATCTCATCCGAAATCCCGTCCGAAATCCCGTCCGAAATCCCGTCCAAAATCCTGTACGACATCCCGTACGAAATCCTGTACGAAATCCAGTCCGAAATCCCATCCGAAATCCCGTCCGAAATCCCGTCCGAAATCCCGTCCAAAATCCCGTACGACATCCCGTACGAAATCCTGTACGAAATCCCGTACGAAATCGAAATCCCGTATGAAATTGAAATCCCGTACGAAATCCTGTCCGAAATCCCGTCCGAAATCCCATCCGAAATCCCGTCCGAAATACCATCTGAAATCCTGTCCGAAATCCCGTCCGAAATCCCGTACGAAATCCTGTACGAAATCCCATACAAAATCCCATACGAAATCCCGTACGAAATCGAAATCCCGTACGAAATCCCGTAGGAAATCAAAATCCCGTCGGAAATCCCGTCAGAAATCCCGTACGAAATAGAAATCCCTTACAAAATCCCGTACTAAATCGAAATCCCGTACGAAATCCCGTAGGAAATCGAAATCCCATACGAAATCCCGTACGAAATCCCGTCTGAAATCGAAATCCCGTCCGAAATCCTGTACGAAATCGAAATCCCTTACAAAATCCCGTTCGACATCCGTACGAAATAGAAATCCCGTACGAAATCCCGTACGAAATCGAAATCCCGTTCGAAAACCTGTACGAAATCGAAATCCCGTACGAAATCCCGTCCGAAATCGATATCCCGTCCGAAATCCCGTTCGAAATCCCGTACGAAATCCCGTCCGAAATCCCGTCCGAAATCCCGTACGAAATCCAGTACGAAATCCCGTACGAAATCCCATACGAAATCCCGTCCGAAATCCCGTCTGAAATCCCGTCCGAAATCCCGTACGAAATCCCGTCCGAAATCCCGTCCGAAATCCAGTCCAAAATCCCGTACGAAATCCTGTACGAAATCCAGTCCGAAATCTCATCCGAAATCCCGTCCGAAATCCCGTCCGAAATCCCGTCCAAAATCCTATACGACATCCCGTACGAAATCCCGTTCGAAATCCCGTCCGAAATCCCGTCCGAAATCCCGTCCGAAATCCCGTACGAAATCCAGTACGAAATCCCGTACGAAATCCCGTACGAAATCCCATCCGAAATCCCGTCCGAAATCGCTGTCCGAAATCCAGTCCGAAATCCCGTACGAAATCCAGTACGAAATCCCATAAGAAATCCCGTACGAAATCCCGTCCGAAATCCCGTCCGAAATCCTGTACGAAATCCCGTACGAAATCTCGTACGAAATCCCATACGAAATCCCGTCCGAAATCCCGTCTGAAATCCCGTCCAAAATCCCGTACGAAATCCCGTCCGAAATCCCGTCCGAAATCCAGTCCGAAATCCCGTACGAAATCCCATACAAAATCCAGTTCGAAATCCAGTCCGAAATCTCATCCGAAATCCCGTCCGAAATCCCGTCCGAAATCCCGTCCAAAATCCTGTACGACATCCCGTACGAAATCCTGTACGAAATCCAGTCCGAAATCCCGTCCGAAATCCCGTCCAAATCCCGTCCGAAATCCCGTCCGAAATCCCGTCCGAAATCCCGTCCAAAATCCTGTACGACATCCCGTACGAAATCCTGTACGAAATCCAGTCCGAAATCCCGTCCGAAATCCCGTCTGAAATCCTGTCCGAAATCCCGTCCGAAATCCCGTACGAAATCCTGTACGAAATCCCATACAAAATCCCATACGAAATCCCGTACGAAATCGAAATCCCGTACGAAATCCCGTAGGAAATCAAAATCCCGTCGGAAATCCCGTCAGAAATCCCGTACGAAATAGAAATCCCTTACAAAATCCCGTACGAAATCGAAATCCCGTACGAAATTACATAGGAAATCGAAATCCCATAACGAAATCCCGTCCGAAATCCCGTCTGAAATCCCGTCCGAAATCCCGTACGAAATCCCGTCCAAAATCCCGTCCGAAATCCAGTCCAAAATCCCGTACGAATCCCATACAAAATCCTGTACGAAATCCAGTCCGAAATCTCATCCGAAATCCTGTCCGAAATCCCGTCCGAAATCCCGTCCAAAATCCTGTACGACATCCCGTACGAAATCCTGTACGAAATCCAGTCCGAAATCCCGTCCGAAATCCTGTCCAAAATCCTGTACGAAATCCCGTACGAAATCCTGTACGAAATCCAGTCCGAAATCCCATCCGAAATCCCGTCCGAAATCCCGTACGACATCCCGTACGAAATCCTGTACGAAATCCCGTACGAAATCGAAATCCCGTATGAAATCGAAATCCCGTACGAAATCCCGTACGAAATCCCGTACGAAATCGAAATCCCGTACGAAATCCCATACGAAATCCCTTCCGAAATCTAAATCCCGTCCAAAATCTAAATCACGTCCGAAATCCCGTCCAAAAACCAGTCCGAAATCCCTTCCGAAATTCCGTACGAAATCCTGTACGAAATCCAGTCCGAAATCCTGTACAAAATCGAAATCCCATACGATATCCCGGACGAAATCGAAATTTTGTACGAAATCGAAATCCCGTACGAAATCCCGTACGAAATCCCGTACGAAATCCCATCCGAAATCCCGTCCGAAATCGCTGTCCGAAATCCAGTCCGAAATCCCGTACGAAATCCAGTACGAAATCCCGTAAGAAATCCCGTACGAAATCCCGTCCGAAATCCCGTCCGAAATCCTGTACGAAATCCCGTACGAAATCCCGTACGAAATCCCATACGAAATCCCGTCCAAAATCCCGTCTGAAATCCCGTCCGAAATCCCGTACGAAATCCCGTCCGAAATCCCGTCCAAAATCCAGTCCGAAATCCTGTACGAAATCCCATACAAAATCCAGTTCGAAATCCAGTCCGAAATCTCATCCGAAATCCCGTCCAAAATCCCGTTCGAAATCCCGTCCAAAATCCTGTACGACATCCCGTACGAAATCCTGTACGAAATCCAGTCCGAAATCCCATCCGAAATCCCGTCCGAAATCCCG
The DNA here is from genome assembly GCF_015708825.2 of Lethenteron reissneri. Taxonomy (NCBI): domain Eukaryota; kingdom Metazoa; phylum Chordata; class Hyperoartia; order Petromyzontiformes; family Petromyzontidae; genus Lethenteron; species Lethenteron reissneri. Next base: position 78,386 of record NW_026890679.1, on the reverse strand, counting down.
TCCGAAATCCCGTCAAAAATCCTGTACGACATACCGTACGAAATCGAAATCCCGTATGAAATCGAAATCCCGTACGCAATCCCGTACGAAATCCCGTACGAAATCGAAATCCCGTACGAAATTCCATACGAAATCCCTTCCGAAATCTAAATCCCGTCCAAAATCTAAATCACGTCCGAAATCCCGTCCAAAAACCAGTCTGAAATCCCTTCCGAAATCCCGTACGAAATCCTGTACGAAATCCAGTCCGAAATCCTGTACAAAATCGAAATCCATACGATATCCCGTACGAAATCGAAATTTCGTACGAATCGAAATCCCGTACGAAATCCCGTACGAAATCCCGTACGAATCCCATCCGAAATCCCGTCCGAAATCGTGTCCGAAATCCAGTCCGAAATCCCGTACGAAATCCAGTACGAAATCCCGTAAGAAATCCCGTACGAAATCCCGTCCGAAATCCCGTCCGAAATCCTGTACGAAATCCCGTACGAAATCCCGTACGAAATCCCATACGAAATCCCGTCCGAAATCCCGTCTGAAATCCCGTCCGAAATCCCATACGAAATCCCGTCCGAAATCCCGTCCGAAATCCAGTCCGAAATCCCGTACGAAATCCCATACAAAATCCAGTTCGAAATCCAGTCCGAAATCTCATCCGAAATCCCGTCCGAAATCCCGTCCGAAATCCCGTCCAAAATCCTGTACGACATCCCGTACGAAATCCTGTACGAAATCCAGTCCAAAATCCCATCCGAAATCCCGTCCGAAATCCCGTCCGAAATCCGGTCCAAAATCCCGTACGACATCCCGTACGAAATCCTGTACGAAATCCCGTACGAAATCGAAATCCCGTATGAAATTGAAATCCCGTACGAAATCCCGTCCGAAATCCCGTCCGAAATCCCGTCCGAAATCCCGTCCGAAATACCATCTGAAATCCTGTCCGAAATCCCGTCCGAAATCCCGTACGAAATCCTGTACGAAATCCCATACAAAATCCCATACGAAATCCCGTACGAAATCGAAATCCCGTACGAAATCCCGTAGGAAATCAAAATCCCGTCGGAAATCCCGTCAGAAATCCCGTACGAAATATAAATCCCTTACAAAATCCCGTACGAAATCGAAATCCCGTTCGAAAACCTGTACGAAATCGAAATCCCGTACGAAATCCCGTCCGAAATCGAAATCCCGTCCGAAATCCCGTTCGAAATCCCGTACGAAATCCCGTCCGAAATCCCGTCCGAAATCCCGTACGAAATCCAGTACGAAATCCCGTACGAAATCCCATACGAAATCCCGTCCGAAATCCCGTCTGAAATCCCGTCCGAAATCCCGTACGAAATCCCGTCCGAAATCCCGTCCGAAATCCAGTCCAAAATCCCGTACGAAATCCTGTACGAAATCCATTCCGAAATCTCATCCGAAATCCCGTCCGAAATCCCGTCCGAAATCCTGTACGACATCCCGTACGAAATCCCGTTCGAAATCCCGTCCGAAATCCCGTCCGAAATCCCGTCCGAAATCCCGTCCGAAATCCCGTACGAAATCCAGTACGAAATCCCGTACGAAATCCCGTACGAAATCCCATCTGAAATCCCGTCCGAAATCGCGTCCGAAATCCAGTCCGAAATCCCGTACGAAATCCAGTACGAAATCCCATAAGAAATCCCGTACGAAATCCCGTCCGAAATCCCGTCCGAAATCCTGTACGAAATCCCGTACGAAATCTCGTACGAAATCCCATACGAAATCCCGTCCGAAATCCCGTCTGAAATCCCGTCCAAAATCCCGTACGAAATCCCGTCCGAAATCCCGTCCGAAATCCAGTCCGAAATCCCGTACGAAATCCCATACAAAATCCAGTTCGAAATCCAGTCCGAAATCTCATCCGAAATCCCGTCCGAAATCCCGTCCGAAATCCCGTCCAAAATCCTGTACGACATCCCGTACGAAATCCTGTACGAAATCCAGTCCGAAATCCCGTCCGAAATCCCGTCTGAAATCCTGTCCGAAATCCCGTCCGAAATCCCGTACGAAATCCTGTACGAAATCCCATACAAAATCCCATACGAAATCCCGTACGAAATCGAAATCCCGTACGAAATCCCGTAGGAAATCGAAATCCCGTCGGAAATCCCGTCAGAAATCCCGTACGAAATAGAAATCCCTTACAAAATCCCGTACGAAATCGAAATCCCGTACGAAATTACATAGGAAATCGAAATCCCATACGAAATCCCGTCCGAAATCCCGTCTGAAATCCCATCCGAAATCCCGTACGAAATCCCGTCCGAAATCCCGTCCGAAATCCAGTCCAAAATCCCGTACGAAATCCCATACAAAATCCTGTACGAAATCCAGTCCGAAATCTCATCCGAAATCCTGTCCGAAATCCCGTCCGAAATCCCGTCCAAAATCCTGTACGACATCCCGTACGAAATCCTGTACGAAATCCAGTCCGAAATCCCGTCCGAAATCCTGTCCAAAATCCTGTACGAAATCCCGTACGAAATCCTGTACGAAATCCAGTCCGAAATCCCATCCGAAAATCCCGTCCGAAATCCCGTACGACATCCCGTCCGAAATCCCGTACGAAATCCGTCCGAAATCCCGTCCAAAATCCAGTCCGAAATCCTGTACGAAATCCCATACAAAATCCAGTTCGAAATCCAGTCCGAAATCTCATCCGAAATCCCGTCCAAAATCCCGTTCGAAATCCCGTCCAAAATCCTGTACGACATCCCGTACGAAATCCTGTACGAAATCCAGTCCGAAATCCCATCCGAAATCCCGTCCGAAATCCCGTCCGAAATCCCGTCAAAAATCCTGTACGACATCCCGTACGAAATCGAAATCCCGTATGAAATCGAAATCCCGTACGCAATCCCGTACGAAATCCCGTACGAAATCGAAATCCCGTACGAAATTCCATACGAAATCCCTTCCGAAATCTAAATCCCGTCCAAAATCTAAATCACGTCCGAAATCCCGTCCAAAAACCAGTCCGAAATCCCTTCCGAAATCCCGTACGAAATCCTGTACGAAATCCAGTCCGAAATCCTGTACAAAATCGAAATCCCATACGATATCCCGTACGAAATCGAAATTTCGTACGAAATCGAAATCCCGTACGAAATCCCGTACGAAATCCCGTACGAAATCCCATCCGAAATCCCGTCCGAAATCGTGTCCGAAATCCAGTCCGAAATCCCGTACGAAATCCAGTACGAAATCCCGTAAGAAATCCCGTACGAAATCCCGTCCGAAATCCCGTCCGAAATCCTGTACGAAATCCCGTACGAAATCCCGTACGAAATCCCATACGAAATCCCGTCCGAAATCCCGTCTGAAATCCCGTCCGAAATCCCATACGAAATCCCGTCCGAAATCCCGTCCGAAATCCAGTCCGAAATCCCGTACGAAATCCCATACAAAATCCAGTTCGAAATCCAGTCCGAAATCTCATCCGAAATCCCGTCCGAAATCCCGTCCGAAATCCCGTCCAAAATCCTGTACGACATTCCGTACGAAATCCTGTACGAAATCCAGTCCAAAATCCCATCCGAAATCCCGTCCGAAATCCCGTCCGAAATCCGGTCCAAAATCCCGTACGACATCCCGTACGAAATCCTGTACGAAATCCCGTACGAAATCGAAATCCCGTATGAAATTGAAATCCCGTACGAAATCCCGTCCGAAATCCCGTCCGAAATCCCGTCCGAAATCCCGTCCGAAATACCATCTGAAATCCTGTCCGAAATCCCGTCCGAAATCCCGTACGAAATCCTGTACGAAATCCCATACAAAATCCCATACGAAATCCCGTACGAAATCGAAATCCCGTACGAAATCCCGTAGGAAATCAAAATCCCGTCGGAAATCCCGTCAGAAATCCCGTACGAAATAGAAATCCCTTACAAAATCCCGTACTAAATCGAAATCCCGTACGAAATCCCGTAGGAAATCGAAATCCCATACGAAATCCCGTACGAAATCCCGTCTGAAATCGAAATCCCGTCCGAAATCCTGTACGAAATCGAAATCCCTTACAAAATCCCGTTCGACATCCCGTACGAAATAGAAATCCCGTACGAAATCCCGTACGAAATCGAAATCCCGTTCGAAAACCTGTACGAAATCGAAATCCCGTACGAAATCCCGTCCGAAATCGAAATCCCGTCCGAAATCCCGTTCGAAATCCCGTACGAAATCCCGTCCGAAATCCCGTCCGAAATCCCGTACGAAATCCAGTACGAAATCCCGTACGAAATCCTATACGAAATCCCGTCCGAAATCCCGTCTGAAATCCCGTCCGAAATCCCGTACGAAATCCCGTCCGAAATCCCGTCCGAAATCCAGTCCAAAATCCCGTACGAAATCCTGTACGAAATCCATTCCGAAATCTCATCCGAAATCCCGTCCGAAATCCCGTCCGAAATCCTGTACGACATCCCGTACGAAATCCCGTTCGAAATCCCGTCCGAAATCCCGTCCGAAATCCCGTCCGAAATCCCGTCCGAAATCCCGTACGAAATCCAGTACGAAATCCCGTACGAAATCCCGTACGAAATCCCATCTGAAATCCCGTCCGAAATCGCGTCCGAAATCCAGTCCGAAATCCCGTACGAAATCCAGTACGAAATCCCATAAGAAATCCCGTACGAAATCCCGTCCGAAATCCCGTCCGAAATCCTGTACGAAATCCCGTACGAAATCTCGTACGAAATCCCATACGAAATCCCGTCCGAAATCCCGTGTGAAATCCCGTCCAAAATCCCGTACGAAATCCCGTCCGAAATCCGCGTCCGAAATCCAGTCCGAAATCCCGTACAAAATCCCATACAAAATCCAGTTCGAAATCCAGTCCGAAATCTCATCCGAAATCCCGTCCGAAATCCCGTCCGAAATCCCGTCCAAAATCCTGTACGACATCCCGTACGAAATCCTGTACGAAATCCAGTCCGAAATCCCGTCCGAAATCCCGTCCAAAATCCCGTCCGAAATCCCGTCCGAAATCCCGTCCAAAATCCTGTACGACATCCCGTACGAAATCCTGTACGAAATCCAGTCCGAAATCCCGTCCGAAATCCCGTCTGAAATCCTGTCCGAAATCCCGTCCGAATCCCGTACGAAATCCTGTACGAAATCCCATACAAAATCCCATACGAAATCCCGTACGAAATCGAAATCCCGTACGAAATCCCGTAGGAAATCGAAATCCCGTCGGAAATCCCGTCAGAAATCCCGTACGAAATAGAAATCCCTTACAAAATCCCGTACGAAATCGAAATCCCGTACGAAATTACATAGGAAATCGAAATCCCATACGAAATCCCATCCGAAATCCCGTCTGAAATCCCGTCCGAAATCCCGTACGAAATCCCGTCCGAAATCCCATCCGAAATCCAGTCCAAAATCCCGTACGAAATCCCATACAAAATCCTGTACGAAATCCAGTCCGAAATCTCATCCGAAATCCTGTCCGAAATCCCGTCCGAAATCCCGTCAAAAATCCTGTACGACATCCCGTACGAAATCGAAATCCCGTATGAAATCGAAATCCCGTACGCAATCCCGTACGAAATCCCGTACGAAATCGAAATCCCGTACGAAATTCCATACGAAATCCCTTCCGAAATCTAAATCCCGTCCAAAATCTAAATCACGTCCGAAATCCCGTCCAAAAACCAGTCCGAAATCCCTTCCGAAATCCCGTACGAAATCCTGTACGAAATCCAGTCCGAAATCCTGTACAAAATCGAAATCCCATACGATATCCCGTACGAAATCGAAATTTCGTACGAAATCGAAATCCCGTACGAAATCCCGTACGAAATCCCGTACGAAATCCCATCCGAAATCCCGTCCGAAATCGTGTCCGAAATCCAGTCCGAAATCCCGTACGAAATCCAGTACGAAATCCCGTAAGAAATCCCGTACGAAATCCCGTCCGAAATCCCGTCCGAAATCCTGTACGAAATCCCGTACGAAATCCCGTACGAAATCCCATACGAAATCCCGTCCGAAATCCCGTCTGAAATCCCGTCCGAAATCCCATACGAAATCCCGTCCGAAATCCCGTCCGAAATCCAGTCCGAAATCCCGTACGAAATCCCATACAAAATCCAGTTCGAAATCCAGTCCGAAATCTCATCCGAAATCCCGTCCGAAATCCCGTCCGAAATCCCGTCCAAAATCCTGTACGACATCCCGTACGAAATCCTGTACGAAATCCAGTCCAAAATCCCATCCGAAATCCCGTCCGAAATCCCGTCCGAAATCCGGTCCAAAATCCCGTACGACATCCCGTACGAAATCCTGTACGAAATCCCGTACGAAATCGAAATCCCGTATGAAATTGAAATCCCGTACGAAATCCCGTCCGAAATCCCGTCCGAAATCCCGTCCGAAATCCCGTCCGAAATACCATCTGAAATCCTGTCCGAAATCCCGTCCGAAATCCCGTACGAAATCCTGTACGAAATCCCATACAAAATCCCATACGAAATCCCGTACGAAATCGAAATCCCGTACGAAATCCCGTAGGAAATCAAAATCCCGTCGGAAATCCCGTCAGAAATCCCGTACGAAATAGAAATCCCTTACAAAATCCCGTACTAAATCGAAATCCCGTACGAAATCCCGTAGGAAATCGAAATCCCATACGAAATCCCGTACGAAATCCCGTCTGAAATCGAAATCCCGTCCGAAATCCTGTACGAAATCGAAATCCCTTACAAAATCCCGTTCGACATCCCGTACGAAATAGAAATCCCGTACGAAATCCCGTACGAAATCGAAATCCCGTTCGAAAACCTGTACGAAATCGAAATCCCGTACGAAATCCCGTCCGAAATCGAAATCCCGTCCGAAATCCCGTTCGAAATCCCGTACGAAATCCCGTCCGAAATCCCGTCCGAAATCCCGTACGAAATCCAGTACGAAATCCCGTACGAAATCCTATACGAAATCCCGTCCGAAATCCCGTCTGAAATCCCGTCCGAAATCCCGTACGAAATCCCGTCCGAAATCCCGTCCGAAATCCAGTCCAAAATCCCGTACGAAATCCTGTACGAAATCCATTCCGAAATCTCATCCGAAATCCCGTCCGAAATCCCGTCCGAAATCCTGTACGACATCCCGTACGAAATCCCGTTCGAAATCCCGTCCGAAATCCCGTCCGAAATCCCGTCCGAAATCCCGTCCGAAATCCCGTACGAAATCCAGTACGAAATCCCGTACGAAATCCCGTACGAAATCCCATCTGAAATCCCGTCCGAAATCGCGTCCGAAATCCAGTCCGAAATCCCGTACGAAATCCAGTACGAAATCCCATAAGAAATCCCGTACGAAATCCCGTCCGAAATCCCGTCCGAAATCCTGTACGAAATCCCGTACGAAATCTCGTACGAAATCCCATACGAAATCCCGTCCGAAATCCCGTCTGAAATCCCGTCCAAAATCCCGTACGAAATCCCGTCCGAAATCCCGTCCGAAATCCAGTCCGAAATCCCGTACAAAATCCCATACAAAATCCAGTTCGAAATCCAGTCCGAAATCTCATCCGAAATCCCGTCCGAAATCCCGTCCGAAATCCCGTCCAAAATCCTGTACGACATCCCGTACGAAATCCTGTACGAAATCCAGTCCGAAATCCCGTCCGAAATCCCGTCCAAAATCCCGTCCGAAATCCCGTCCGAAATCCCGTCCGAAATCCCGTCCAAAATCCTGTACGACATCCCGTACGAAATCCTGTACGAAATCCAGTCCGAAATCCCGTCCGAAATCCCGTCTGAAATCCTGTCCGAAATCCCGTCCGAAATCCCGTACGAAATCCTGTACGAAATCCCATACAAAATCCCATACGAAATCCCGTACGAAATCGAAATCCCGTACGAAATCCCGTAGGAAATCGAAATCCCGTTGGAAATCCCGTCAGAAATCCCGTACGAAATAGAAATCCCTTACAAAATCCCGTACGAAATCGAAATCCCGTACGAAATTACATAGGAAATCGAAATCCCATACGAAATCCCATCCGAAATCCCGTCTGAAATCCCGTCCGAAATCCCGTACGAAATCCCGTCCGAAATCCCATCCGAAATCCAGTCCAAAATCCCGTACGAAATCCCATACAAAATCCTGTACGAAATCCAGTCCGAAATCTCATCCGAAATCCTGTCCGAAATCCCGTCCGAAATCCCGTCCAAAATCCTGTACGACATCCCGTACGAAATCCTGTACGAAATCCAGTCCGAAATCCCGTCCGAAATCCCGTCCAAAATCCTGTACGAAATCCCGTACGAAATCCTGTACGAAATCCAGTCCGAAATCCCATCCGAAATCCCGTCCGAAATCCCGTACGACATCCCGTACGAAATCCTGTACGAAATCCCGTACGAAATCGAAATCCCGTATGAAATCGAAATCCCGTACGAAATCCCGTACGAAATCCCGTACGAAATCGAAATCCCGTACGAAATCCCATACAAAATCCCTTCCGAAATCTAAATCCCGTCCAAAATCTAAATCACGTCCGAAATCCCGTCCAAAAACCAGTCCGAAATCCCTTCCGAAATCCCGTACGAAATCCTGTACGAAATCCAGTCCGAAATCCTGTACAAAATCGAAATCCCATACGATATCCCGGACGAAATCGAAATTTTGTACGAAATCGAAATCCCGTACGAAATCCCGTACGAAATCCCGTACGAAATCCCATCCGAAATCCCGTCCGAAATCGCGTCCGAAATCCAGTCCGAAATCCCGTACGAAATCCAGTACGAAATCCCGTAAGAAATCCCGTACGAAATCCCGTCCGAAATCCCGTCCGAAATCCTGTACGAAATCCCGTACGAAATCCCGTACGAAATCCCATACGAAATCCCGTCCAAAATCCCGTCTGAAATCCCGTCCGAAATCCCGTACGAAATCCCGTCCGAAATCCCGTCCAAAATCCAGTCCGAAATCCTGTACGAAATCCCATACAAAATCCAGTTCGAAATCCAGTCCGAAATCCTGTACGACATCCCGTACGAAATCCTGTACGAAATCCAGTCCGAAATCCCATCCGAAATCCCGTCCGAAATCCCGTCCGAAATCCCGTCCAAAATCCTGTACGACATCCCGTACGAAATCGAAATCCCGTATGAAATCGAAATCCCGTACGCAATCCCGTACGAAATCCCGTACGAAATCGAAATCCCGTACGAAATTCCATACGAAATCCCTTCCGAAATCTAAATCCCGTCCAAAATCTAAATCACGTCCGAAATCCCGTCCAAAAACCAGTCCGAAATCCCTTCCGAAATCCCGTACGAAATCCTGTACGAAATCCAGTCCGAAATCCTGTACAAAGTCGAAATCCCATACGATATCCCGTACGAAATCGAAATTTCGTACGAAATCGAAATCCCGTACGAAATCCCGTACGAAATCCCGTACGAAATCCCATCCGAAATCCCGTCCGAAATCGTGTCCGAAATCCAGTCCGAAATCCCGTACGAAATCCAGTACGAAATCCCGTAAGAAATCCCGTACGAAATCCCGTCCGAAATCCCGTCCGAAATCCTGTACGAAATCCCGTACGAAATCCCGTACGAAATCCCATACCAAATCCCGTCCGAAATCCTGTCTGAAATCCCGTCCGAAATCCCATACGAAATCCCGTCCGAAATCCCGTCCGAAATCCAGTCCGAAATCCCGTACGAAATCCCATACAAAATCCAGTTCGAAATCCAGTCCGAAATCTCATCCGAAATCCCGTCCGAAATCCCGTCCGAAATCCCGTCCAAAATCCTGTACGACATCCCGTACAAAATCCTGTACGAAATCGAAATCCCTTACAAAATCCCGTTCGACATCCCGTACGAAATAGAAATCCCGTACGAAATCCCGTACGAAATCGAAATCCCGTTCGAAAACCTGTACGAAATCGAAATCCCGTACGAAATCCCGTCCGAAATCGAAATCCCGTCCGAAATCCCGTTCGAAATCCCGTACGAAATCCCGTCCGAAATCCCGTCCGAAATCCCGTACGAAATCCAGTACGAAATCCCGTACGAAATCCCATACGAAATCCCGTCCGAAATCCCGTCTGAAATCCCGTCCGAAATCCCGTACGAAATCCCGTCCGAAATCCCGTCCGAAATCCAGTCCAAAATCCCGTACGAAATCCTGTACGAAATCCATTCCGAAATCTCATCCGAAATCCCGTCCGAAATCCCGTCCGAAATCCTGTACGACATCCCGTACGAAATCCCGTTCGAAATTCCGTCCGAAATCCCGTCCGAAATCCCGTCCGAAATCCCGTCCGAAATCCCGTACGAAATCCAGTACGAAATCCCGTACGAAATCCCGTACGAAATCCCATCTGAAATCCCGTCCGAAATCGCGTCCGAAATCCAGTCCGAAATCCCGTACGAAATCCAGTACGAAAACCCATAAGAAATCCCGTACGAAATCCCGTCCGAAATCCCGTCCGAAATCCTGTACGAAATCCCGTACGAAATCTCGTACGAAATCCCATACGAAATCCCGTCCGAAATCCCGTCTGAAATCCCGTCCAAAATCCCGTACGAAATCCCGTCCGAAATCCCGTCCGAAATCCAGTCCGAAATCCCGTACGAAATCCCATACAAAATCCAGTTCGAAATCCAGTCCGAAATCTCATCCGAAATCCCGTCCGAAATCCCGTCCGAAATCCCGTCCAAAATCCTGTACGACATCCCGTACGAAATCCTGTACGAAATCCAGTCCGAAAACCCGTCCGAAATCCCGTCCAAAATCCCGTCCGAAATCCCGTCCGAAATCCCGTCCGAAATCCCGTCCAAAATCCTGTACGACATCCCGTACGAAATCCTGTACGAAATCCAGTCCGAAATCCCGTCCGAAATCCCGTCTGAAATCCTGTCCGAAATCCCGTCCGAAATCCCGTACGAAATCCTGTACGAAATCCCATACAAAATCCCATACGAAATCCCGTACGAAATCGAAATCCCGTACGAAATCCCGTAGGAAATCGAAATCCCGTCGGAAATCCCGTCAGAAATCCCGTACGAAATAGAAATCCCTTACAAAATCCCGTACGAAATCGAAATCCCGTACGAAATTACATAGGAAATCGAAATCCCATACGAAATCCCGTCCGAAATCCCGTCTGAAATCCCGTCTGAAATCCCGTACGAAATCCCGTACGAAATCCCGTCCGAAATCCCGTCCGAAATCCCGTACGAAATCCAGTACGAAATCCCGTACGAAATCCCATACGAAATCCCGTCCGAAATCCCGTCTGAAATCCCGTCCGAAATCCCGTACGAAATCCCGTCCGAAATCCCGTCCGAAATCCAGTCCAAAATCCCGTACGAAATCCTGTACGAAATCCATTCCGAAATCTCATCCGAAATCCCGTCCGAAATCCCGTCCGAAATCCTGTACGACATCCCGTACGAAATCCCGTTCGAAATCCCGTCCGAAATCCCGTCCGAAATCCCGTCCGAAATCCCGTCCGAAATCCCGTACGAAATCCAGTACGAAATCCCGTACGAAATCCCGTACGAAATCCCATCTGAAATCCCGTCCGAAATCGCGTCCGAAATCCAGTCCGAAATCCCGTACGAAATCCAGTACGAAATCCCATAAGAAATCCCGTACGAAATCCCGTCCGAAATCCCGTCCGAAATCCAGTCCAAAATCCCGTACGAAATCCCATACAAAATCCTGTACGAAATCCAGTCCGAAATCTCATCCGAAATCCTGTCCGAAATCCCGTCCGAAATCCCGTCCAAAATCCTGTACGACATCCCGTACGAAATCCTGTACGAAATCCAGTCCGAAATCCCGTCCGAAATCCTGTCCAAAATCCTGTACGAAATCCCGTACGAAATCCTGTACGAAATCCAGTCCGAAATCCCATCCGAAATCCCGTCCGAAATCCCGTACGACATCCCGTCCGAAATCCCGTACGAAATCCCGTCCGAAATCCCGTCCAAAATCCAGTCCGAAATCCTGTACGAAATCCCATACAAAATCCAGTTCGAAATCCAGTCCGAAATCTCATCCGAAATCCCGTCCAAAATCCCGTTCGAAATCCCGTCCAAAATCCTGTACGACATCCCGTACGAAATCCTGTACGAAATCCAGTCCGAAATCCCATCCGAAATCCCGTCCGAAATCCCGTCCGAAATCCCGTCAAAAATCCTGTACGACATCCCGTACGAAATCGAAATCCCGTATGAAATCGAAATCCCGTACGCAATCCCGTACGAAATCCCGTACGAAATCGAAATCCCGTACGAAATTCCATACGAAATCCCTTCCGAAATCTAAATCCCGTCCAAAATCTAAATCACGTCCGAAATCCCGTCCAAAAACCAGTCCGAAATCCCTTCCGAAATCCCGTACGAAATCCTGTACGAAATCCAGTCCGAAATCCTGTACAAAATCGAAATCCCATACGATATCCCGTACGAAATCGAAATTTCGTACGAAATCGAAATCCCGTACGAAATCCCGTACGAAATCCCGTACGAAATCCCATCCGAAATCCCGTCCGAAATCGTGTCCGAAATCCAGTCCGAAATCCCGTACGAAATCCAGTACGAAATCCCGTAAGAAATCCCGTACGAAATCCCGTCCGAAATCCCGTCCGAAATCCTGTACGAAATCCCGTACGAAATCCCGTACGAAATCCCATACGAAATCCCGTCCGAAATCCCGTCTGAAATCCCGTCCGAAATCCCATACGAAATCCCGTCCGAAATCCCGTCCGAAATCCAGTCCGAAATCCCGTACGAAATCCCATACAAAATCCAGTTCGAAATCCAGTCCGAAATCTCATCCGAAATCCCGTCCGAAATCCCGTCCGAAATCCCGTCCAAAATCCTGTACGACATTCCGTACGAAATCCTGTACGAAATCCAGTCCAAAATCCCATCCGAAATCCCGTCCGAAATCCCGTCCGAAATCCGGTCCAAAATCCCGTACGACATCCCGTACGAAATCCTGTACGAAATCCCGTACGAAATCGAAATCCCGTATGAAATTGAAATCCCGTACGAAATCCCGTCCGAAATCCCGTCCGAAATCCCGTCCGAAATCCCGTCCGAAATACCATCTGAAATCCTGTCCGAAATCCCGTCCGAAATCCCGTACGAAATCCTGTACGAAATCCCATACAAAATCCCATACGAAATCCCGTACGAAATCGAAATCCCGTACGAAATCCCGTAGGAAATCAAAATCCCGTCGGAAATCCCGTCAGAAATCCCGTACGAAATAGAAATCCCTTACAAAATCCCGTACTAAATCGAAATCCCGTACGAAATCCCGTAGGAAATCGAAATCCCATACGAAATCCCGTACGAAATCCCGTCTGAAATCGAAATCCCGTCCGAAATCCTGTACGAAATCGAAATCCCTTACAAATCCCGTTCGACATCCCGTACGAAATAGAAATCCCGTACGAAATCCCGTACGAAATCGAAATCCCGTTCGAAAACCTGTACGAAATCGAAATCCCGTACGAAATCCCGTCCGAAATCGAAATCCCGTCCGAAATCCCGTTCGAAATCCCGTACGAAATCCCGTCCGAAATCCCGTCCGAAATCCCGTACGAAATCCAGTACGAAATCCCGTACGAAATCCTATACGAAATCCCGTCCGAAATCCCGTCTGAAATCCCGTCCGAAATCCCGTACGAAATCCCGTCCGAAATCCCGTCCGAAATCCAGTCCAAATCCCGTACGAAATCCTGTACGAAATCCATTCCGAAATCTCATCCGAAATCCCGTCCGAAATCCCGTCCGAAATCCTGTACGACATCCCGTACGAAATCCCGTTCGAAATCCCGTCCGAAATCCCGTCCGAAATCCCGTCCGAAATCCCGTCCGAAATCCCGTACGAAATCCAGTACGAAATCCCGTACGAAATCCCGTACGAAATCCCATCTGAAATCCCGTCCGAAATCGCGTCCGAAATCCAGTCCGAAATCCCGTACGAAATCCAGTACGAAATCCCATAAGAAATCCCGTACGAAATCCCGTCCGAAATCCCGTCCGAAATCCTGTACGAAATCCCGTACGAAATCTCGTACGAAATCCCATACGAAATCCCGTCCGAAATCCCGTCTGAAATCCCGTCCAAAATCCCGTACGAAATCCCGTCCGAAATCCCGTCCGAAATCCAGTCCGAAATCCCGTACAAAATCCCATACAAAATCCAGTTCGAAATCCAGTCCGAAATCTCATCCGAAATCCCGTCCGAAATCCCGTCCGAAATCCCGTCCAAAATCCTGTACGACATCCCGTACGAAATCCTGTACGAAATCCAGTCCGAAATCCCGTCCGAAATCCCGTCCAAAATCCCGTCCGAAATCCCGTCCGAAATCCCGTCCGAAATCCCGTCCAAAATCCTGTACGACATCCCGTACGAAATCCTGTACGAAATCCAGTCCGAAATCCCGTCCGAAATCCCGTCTGAAATCCTGTCCGAAATCCCGTCCGAAATCCCGTACGAAATCCTGTACGAAATCCCATACAAAATCCCATACGAAATCCCGTACGAAATCGAAATCCCGTACGAAATCCCGTAGGAAATCGAAATCCCGTCGGAAATCCCGTCAGAAATCCCGTACGAAATAGAAATCCCTTACAAAATCCCGTACGAAATCGAAATCCCGTACGAAATTACATAGGAAATCGAAATCCCATACGAAATCCCATCCGAAATCCCGTCTGAAATCCCGTCCGAAATCCCGTACGAAATCCCGTCCGAAATCCCATCCGAAATCCAGTCCAAAATCCCGTACGAAATCCCATACAAAATCCTGTACGAAATCCAGTCCGAAATCTCATCCGAAATCCTGTCCGAAATCCCGTCCGAAATCCCGTCAAAAATCCTGTACGACATCCCGTACGAAATCGAAATCCCGTATGAAATCGAAATCCCGTACGCAATCCCGTACGAAATCCCGTACGAAATCGAAATCCCGTACGAAATTCCATACGAAATCCCTTCCGAAATCTAAATCCCGTCCAAAATCTAAATCACGTCCGAAATCCCGTCCAAAAACCAGTCCGAAATCCCTTCCGAAATCCCGTACGAAATCCTGTACGAAATCCAGTCCGAAATCCTGTACAAAATCGAAATCCCATACGATATCCCGTACGAAATCGAAATTTCGTACGAAATCGAAATCCCGTACGAAATCCCGTACGAAATCCCGTACGAAATCCCATCCGAAATCCCGTCCGAAATCGTGTCCGAAATCCAGTCCGAAATCCCGTACGAAATCCAGTACGAAATCCCGTAAGAAATCCCGTACGAAATCCCGTCCGAAATCCCGTCCGAAATCCTGTACGAAATCCCGTACGAAATCCCGTACGAAATCCCATACGAAATCCTGTCCGAAATCCCGTCTGAAATCCCGTCCGAAATCCCATACGAAATCCCGTCCGAAATCCCGTCCGAAATCCAGTCCGAAATCCCGTACGAAATCCCATACAAAATCCAGTTCGAAATCCAGTCCGAAATCTCATCCGAAATCCCGTCCGAAATCCCGTCCGAAATCCCGTCCAAAATCCTGTACGACATCCCGTACGAAATCCTGTACGAAATCCAGTCCAAAATCCCATCCGAAATCCCGTCCGAAATCCCGTCCGAAATCCGGTCCAAAATCCCGTACGACATCCCGTACGAAATCCTGTACGAAATCCCGTACGAAATCGAAATCCCGTATGAAATTGAAATCCCGTACGAAATCCCGTCCGAAATCCCGTCCGAAATCCCGTCCGAAATCCCGTCCGAAATACCATCTGAAATCCTGTCCGAAATCCCGTCCGAAATCCCGTACGAAATCCTGTACGAAATCCCATACAAAATCCCATACGAAATCCCGTACGAAATCGAAATCCCGTACGAAATCCCGTAGGAAATCAAAATCCCGTCGGAAATCCCGTCAGAAATCCCGTACGAAATAGAAATCCCTTACAAAATCCCGTACTAAATCGAAATCCCGTACGAAATCCCGTAGGAAATCGAAATCCCATACGAAATCCCGTACGAAATCCCGTCTGAAATCGAAATCCCGTCCGAAATCCTGTACGAAATCGAAATCCCTTACAAAATCCCGTTCGACATCCCGTACGAAATAGAAATCCCGTACGAAATCCCGTACGAAATCGAAATCCCGTTCGAAAACCTGTACGAAATCGAAATCCCGTACGAAATCCCGTCCGAAATCGAAATCCCGTCCGAAATCCCGTTCGAAATCCCGTACGAAATCCCGTCCGAAATCCCGTCCGAAATCCCGTACGAAATCCAGTACGAAATCCCGTACGAAATCCTATACGAAATCCCGTCCGAAATCCCGTCTGAAATCCCGTCCGAAATCCCGTACGAAATCCCGTCCGAAATCCCGTCCGAAATCCAGTCCAAAATCCCGTACGAAATCCTGTACGAAATCCATTCCGAAATCTCATCCGAAATCCCGTCCGAAATCCCGTCCGAAATCCTGTACGACATCCCGTACGAAATCCCGTTCGAAATCCCGTCCGAAATCCCGTCCGAAATCCCGTCCGAAATCCCGTCCGAAATCCCGTACGAAATCCAGTACGAAATCCCGTACGAAATCCCGTACGAAATCCCATCTGAAATCCCGTCCGAAATCGCGTCCGAAATCCAGTCCGAAATCCCGTACGAAATCCAGTACGAAATCCCATAAGAAATCCCGTACGAAATCCCGTCCGAAATCCCGTCCGAAATCCTGTACGAAATCCCGTACGAAATCTCGTACGAAATCCCATACGAAATCCCGTCCGAAATCCCGTCTGAAATCCCGTCCAAAATCCCGTACGAAATCCCGTCCGAAATCCCGTCCGAAATCCAGTCCGAAATCCCGTACAAAATCCCATACAAAATCCAGTTCGAAATCCAGTCCGAAATCTCATCCGAAATCCCGTCCGAAATCCCGTCCGAAATCCCGTCCAAAATCCTGTACGACATCCCGTACGAAATCCTGTACGAAATCCAGTCCGAAATCCCGTCCGAAATCCCGTCCAAAATCCCGTCCGAAATCCCGTCCGAAATCCCGTCCGAAATCCCGTCCAAAATCCTGTACGACATCCCGTACGAAATCCTGTACGAAATCCAGTCCGAAATCCCGTCCGAAATCCCGTCTGAAATCCTGTCCGAAATCCCGTCCGAAATCCCGTACGAAATCCTGTACGAAATCCCATACAAAATCCCATACGAAATCCCGTACGAAATCGAAATCCCGTACGAAATCCCGTAGGAAATCGAAATCCCGTCGGAAATCCCGTCAGAAATCCCGTACGAAATAGAAATCCCTTACAAAATCCCGTACGAAATCGAAATCCCGTACGAAATTACATAGGAAATCGAAATCCCATACGAAATCCCATCCGAAATCCCGTCTGAAATCCCGTCCGAAATCCCGTACGAAATCCCGTCCGAAATCCCATCCGAAATCCAGTCCAAAATCCCGTACGAAATCCCATACAAAATCCTGTACGAAATCCAGTCCGAAATCTCATCCGAAATCCTGTCCGAAATCCCGTCCGAAATCCCGTCCAAAATCCTGTACGACATCCCGTACGAAATCCTGTACGAAATCCAGTCCGAAATCCCGTCCGAAATCCCGTCCAAAATCCTGTACGAAATCCCGTACGAAATCCTGTACGAAATCCAGTCCGAAATCCCATCCGAAATCCCGTCCGAAATCCCGTACGACATCCCGTACGAAATCCTGTACGAAATCCCGTACGAAATCGAAATCCCGTATGAAATCGAAATCCCGTACGAAATCCCGTACGAAATCCCGTACGAAATCGAAATCCCGTACGAAATCCCATACGAAATCCCTTCCGAAATCTAAATCCCGTCCAAAATCTAAATCACGTCCGAAATCCCGTCCAAAAACCAGTCCGAAATCCCTTCCGAAATCCCGTACGAAATCCTGTACGAAATCCAGTCCGAAATCCTGTACAAAATCGAAATCCCATACGATATCCCGGACGAAATCGAAATTTTGTACGAAATCGAAATCCCGTACGAAATCCCGTACGAAATCCCGTACGAAATCCCATCCGAAATCCCGTCCGAAATCGCGTCCGAAATCCAGTCCGAAATCCCGTACGAAATCCAGTACGAAATCCCGTAAGAAATCCCGTACGAAATCCCGTCCGAAATCCCGTCCGAAATCCTGTACGAAATCCCGTACGAAATCCCGTACGAAATCCCATACGAAATCCCGTCCAAAATCCCGTCTGAAATCCCGTCCGAAATCCCGTACGAAATCCCGTCCGAAATCCCGTCCAAAATCCAGTCCGAAATCCTGTACGAAATCCCATACAAAATCCAGTTCGAAATCCAGTCCGAAATCCTGTACGACATCCCGTACGAAATCCTGTACGAAATCCAGTCCGAAATCCCATCCGAAATCCCGTCCGAAATCCCGTCCGAAATCCCGTCCAAAATCCTGTACGACATCCCGTACGAAATCGAAATCCCGTATGAAATCGAAATCCCGTACGCAATCCCGTACGAAATCCCGTACGAAATCGAAATCCCATACGAAATTCCATACGAAATCCCTTCCGAAATCTAAATCCCGTCCAAAATCTAAATCACGTCCGAAATCCCGTCCAAAAACCAGTCCGAAATCCCTTCCGAAATCCCGTACGAAATCCTGTACGAAATCCAGTCCGAAATCCTGTACAAAGTCGAAATCCCATACGATATCCCGTACGAAATCGAAATTTCGTACGAAATCGAAATCCCGTACGAAATCCCGTACGAAATCCCGTACGAAATCCCATCCGAAATCCCGTCCGAAATCGTGTCCGAAATCCAGTCCGAAATCCCGTACGAAATCCAGTACGAAATCCCGTAAGAAATCCCGTACGAAATCCCGTCCGAAATCCCGTCCGAAATCCTGTACGAAATCCCGTACGAAATCCCGTACGAAATCCCATACGAAATCCCGTCCGAAATCCTGTCTGAAATCCCGTCCGAAATCCCATACGAAATCCCGTCCGAAATCCCGTCCGAAATCCAGTCCGAAATCCCGTACGAAATCCCATACAAAATCCAGTTCGAAATCCAGTCCGAAATCTCATCCGAAATCCCGTCCGAAATCCCGTCCGAAATCCCGTCCAAAATCCTGTACGACATCCCGTACAAAATCCTGTACGAAATCGAAATCCCTTACAAAATCCCGTTCGACATCCCGTACGAAATAGAAATCCCGTACGAAATCCCGTACGAAATCGAAATCCCGTTCGAAAACCTGTACGAAATCGAAATCCCGTACGAAATCCCGTCCGAAATCGAAATCCCGTCCGAAATCCCGTTCGAAATCCCGTACGAAATCCCGTCCGAAATCCCGTCCGAAATCCCGTACGAATCCAGTACGAAATCCCGTACGAAATCCCATACGAAATCCCGTCCGAAATCCCGTCTGAAATCCCGTCCGAAATCCCGTACGAAATCCCGTCCGAAATCCCGTCCGAAATCCAGTCCAAAATCCCGTACGAAATCCTGTACGAAATCCATTCCGAAATCTCATCCGAAATCCCGTCCGAAATCCCGTCCGAAATCCTGTACGACATCCCGTACGAAATCCCGTTCGAAATCCCGTCCGAAATCCCGTCCGAAATCCCGTCCGAAATCCCGTCCGAAATCCCGTACGAAATCCAGTACGAAATCCCGTACGAAATCCCGTACGAAATCCCATCTGAAATCCCGTCCGAAATCGCGTCCGAAATCCAGTCCGAAATCCCGTACGAAATCCAGTACGAAAACCCATAAGAAATCCCGTACGAAATCCCGTCCGAAATCCCGTCCGAAATCCTGTACGAAATCCCGTACGAAATCTCGTACGAAATCCCATACGAAATCCCGTCCGAAATCCCGTCTGAAATCCCGTCCAAAATCCCGTACGAAATCCCGTCCGAAATCCCGTCCGAAATCCAGTCCGAAATCCCGTACGAAATCCCATACAAAATCCAGTTCGAAATCCAGTCCGAAATCTCATCCGAAATCCCGTCCGAAATCCCGTCCGAAATCCCGTCCAAAATCCTGTACGACATCCCGTACGAAATCCTGTACGAAATCCAGTCCGAAATCCCGTCCGAAATCCCGTCCAAAATCCCGTCCGAAATCCCGTCCGAAATCCCGTCCGAAATCCCGTCCAAAATCCTGTACGACATCCCGTACGAAATCCTGTACGAAATCCAGTCCGAAATCCCGTCCGAAATCCCGTCTGAAATCCTGTCCGAAATCCCGTCCGAAATCCCGTACGAAATCCTGTACGAAATCCCATACAAAATCCCATACGAAATCCCGTACGAAATCGAAATCCCGTACGAAATCCCGTAGGAAATCGAAATCCCGTCGGAAATCCCGTCAGAAATCCCGTACGAAATAGAAATCCCTTACAAAATCCCGTACGAAATCGAAATCCCGTACGAAATTACATAGGAAATCGAAATCCCATACGAAATCCCGTCCGAAATCCCGTCTGAAATCCCGTCTGAAATCCCGTACGAAATCCCGTACGAAATCCCGTCCGAAATCCCGTCCGAAATCCCGTACGAAATCCAGTACGAAATCCCGTACGAAATCCCATACGAAATCCCGTCCGAAATCCCGTCTGAAATCCCGTCCGAAATCCCGTACGAAATCCCGTCCGAAATCCCGTCCGAAATCCAGTCCAAAATCCCGTACGAAATCCTGTACGAAATCCATTCCGAAATCTCATCCGAAATCCCGTCCGAAATCCCGTCCGAAATCCTGTACGACATCCCGTACGAAATCCCGTTCGAAATCCCGTCCGAAATCCCGTCCGAAATCCCGTCCGAAATCCCGTCCGAAATCCCGTACGAAATCCAGTACGAAATCCCGTACGAAATCCCGTACGAAATCCCATCTGAAATCCCGTCCGAAATCGCGTCCGAAATCCAGTCCGAAATCCCGTACGAAATCCAGTACGAAATCCCATAAGAAATCCCGTACGAAATCCCGTCCGAAATCCCGTCCGAAATCCTGTACGAAATCCCGTACGAAATCTCGTACGAAATCCCATACGAAATCCCGTCCGAAATCCCGTCTGAAATCCCGTCCAAAATCCCGTACGAAATCCCGTCCGAAATCCCGTCCGAAATCCAGTCCGAAATCCCGTACGAAATCCCATACAAAATCCAGTTCGAAATCCAGTCCGAAATCTCATCCGAAATCCCGTCCGAAATCCCGTCCGAAATCCCGTCCAAAATCCTGTACGACATCCCGTACGAAATCCTGTACGAAATCCAGTCCGAAATCCCGTCCGAAATCCCGTCCAAAATCCCGTCCGAAATCCCGTCCGAAATCCCGTCCGAAATCCCGTCCAAAATCCTGTACGACATCCCGTACGAAATCCTGTACGAAATCCAGTCCGAAATCCCGTCCGAAATCCCGTCTGAAATCCTGTCCGAAATCCCGTCCGAAATCCCGTACGAAATCCTGTACGAAATCCCATACAAAATCCCATACGAAATCCCGTACGAAATCGAAATCCCGTACGAAATCCCGTAGGAAATCGAAATCCCGTCGGAAATCCCGTCAGAAATCCCGTACGAAATAGAAATCCCTTACAAAATCCCGTACGAAATCGAAATCCCGTACGAAATTACATAGGAAATCGAAATCCCATACGAAATCCCGTCCGAAATCCCGTCTGAAATCCCGTCCGAAATCCCGTACGAAATCCCGTCCGAAATCCCGTCCGAAATCCAGTCCAAAATCCCGTACGAAATCCCATACAAAATCCTGTACGAAATCCAGTCCGAAATCTCATC
Source organism: Lethenteron reissneri (assembly GCF_015708825.2). Lineage (NCBI taxonomy): Eukaryota > Metazoa > Chordata > Hyperoartia > Petromyzontiformes > Petromyzontidae > Lethenteron > Lethenteron reissneri. Next base: position 56,526 of record NW_026890679.1, on the reverse strand, counting down.
CGAAATCCTGTCCGAAATCCCGTCCGAAATCCCGTCCAAAATCCTGTACGACATCCCGTACGAAATCCTGTACGAAATCCAGTCCGAAATCCCGTCCGAAATCCCGTCCAAAATCCTGTACGAAATCCCGTACGAAATCCTGTACGAAATCCAGTCCGAAATCCCATCCGAAATCCCGTCCGAAATCCCGTACGACATCCCGTACGAAATCCTGTACGAAATCCCGTACGAAATCGAAATCCCGTATGAAATCGAAATCCCGTACGAAATCCCGTACGAAATCCCGTACGAAATCGAAATCCCGTACGAAATCCCATACGAAATCCCTTCCGAAATCTAAATCCCGTCCAAAATCTAAATCACGTCCGAAATCCCGTCCAAAAACCAGTCCGAAATCCCTTCCGAAATCCCGTACGAAATCCTGTACGAAATCCAGTCCGAAATCCTGTACAAAATCGAAATCCCATACGATATCCCGGACGAAATCGAAATTTTGTACGAAATCGAAATCCCGTACGAAATCCCGTACGAAATCCCGTACGAAATCCCATCCGAAATCCCGTCCGAAATCGCGTCCGAAATCCAGTCCGAAATCCCGTACGAAATCCAGTACGAAATCCCGTAAGAAATCCCGTACGAAATCCCGTCCGAAATCCCGTCCGAAATCCTGTACGAAATCCCGTACAAAATCCCGTACGAAATCCCATACGAAATCCCGTCCAAAATCCCGTCTGAAATCCCGTCCGAAATCCCGTACGAAATCCCGTCCGAAATCCCGTCCAAAATCCAGTCCGAAATCCTGTACGAAATCCCATACAAAATCCAGTTCGAAATCCAGTCCGAAATCCTGTACGACATCCCGTACGAAATCCTGTACGAAATCCAGTCCGAAATCCCATCCGAAATCCCGTCCGAAATCCCGTCCGAAATCCCGTACGCAATCCCGTACGAAATCCCGTACGAAATCCCGTACGAAATCGAAATCCCGTATGAAATCGAAATCCCGTACGAAATCCCGTACGAAATCCCGTACGAAATCGAAATCCCGTACGAAATCCCATACGAAATCCCTTCCGAAATCTAAATCCCGTCCAAAATCTAAATCACGTCCGAAATCCCGTCCAAAAACCAGTCCGAAATCCCTTCCGAAATCCCGTACGAAATCCTGTACGAAATCCAGTCCGAAATCCTGTACAAAATCGAAATCCCATACGATATCCCGGACGAAATCGAAATTTTGTACGAAATCGAAATCCCGTACGAAATCCCGTACGAAATCCCGTACGAAATCCCATCCGAAATCCCGTCCGAAATCGCGTCCGAAATCCAGTCCGAAATCCCGTACGAAATCCAGTACGAAATCCCGTAAGAAATCCCGTACGAAATCCCGTCCGAAATCCCGTCCGAAATCCTGTACGAAATCCCGTACAAAATCCCGTACGAAATCCCATACGAAATCCCGTCCAAAATCCCGTCTGAAATCCCGTCCGAAATCCCGTACGAAATCCCGTCCGAAATCCCGTCCAAAATCCAGTCCGAAATCCTGTACGAAATCCCATACAAAATCCAGTTCGAAATCCAGTCCGAAATCCTGTACGACATCCCGTACGAAATCCTGTACGAAATCCAGTCCGAAATCCCATCCGAAATCCCGTCCGAAATCCCGTCCGAAATCCCGTACGCAATCCCGTACGAAATCCCGTACGAAATCGAAATCCCGTACGAAATTCCATACGAAATCCCTTCCGAAATCTAAATCCCGTCCAAAATCTAAATCACGTCCGAAATCCCGTCCAAAAACCAGTCCGAAATCCCTTCCGAAATCCCGTACGAAATCCTGTACGAAATCCAGTCCGAAATCCTGTACAAAATCGAAATCCCATACGATATCCCGTACGAAATCGAAATTTCGTACGAAATCGAAATCCCGTACGAAATCCCGTACGAAATCCCGTACGAAATCCCATCCGAAATCCCGTCCAAAATCGTGTCCGAAATCCAGTCCGAAATCCCGTACGAAATCCAGTACGAAATCCCGTAAGAAATCCCGTACGAAATCCCGTCCGAAATCCCGTCCGAAATCCTGTACGAAATCCCGTACGAAATCCCGTACGAAATCCCATACGAAATCCCGTCCGAAATCCCGTCTGAAATCCCGTCCGAAATCCCATACGAAATCCCGTCCGAAATCCCGTCCGAAATCCAGTCCGAAATCCCGTACGAAATCCCATACAAAATCCAGTTCGAAATCCAGTCCGAAATCTCATCCGAAATCCCGTCCGAAATCCCGTCCGAAATCCCGTCCAAAATCCTGTACGACATCCCGTACGAAATCCTGTACGAAATCCAGTCAGAAATCCCATCCGAAATCCCGTCCGAAATCCCGTCCGAAATCCGGTCCAAAATCCCGTACGACATCCCGTACGAAATCCTGTACGAAATCCCGTACGAAATCGAAATCCCGTATGAAATTGAAATCCCGTACGAAATCCCGTCCGAAATCCCGTCCGAAATCCCGTCCGAAATCCCGTCCGAAATCCCGTACGAAATCCTGTACGAAATCCCATACAAAATCCCATACGAAATCCCGTACGAAATCGAAATCCCGTACGAAATCCCGTAGGAAATCGAAATCCCGTCGGAAATCCCGTCAGAAATCCCGTACGAAATAGAAATCCCTTACAAAATCCCGTACGAAATCGAAATCCCGTACGAAATTACATAGGAAATCGAAATCCCATACGAAATCCCGTCCGAAATCCCGTCTGAAATCCCGTCTGAAATCCCGTACGAAATCCCGTACGAAATCCCGTCCGAAATCCCGTCCGAAATCCCGTACGAAATCCAGTACGAAATCCCATACGAAATCCCATACGAAATCCCGTCCGAAATCCCGTCTGAAATCCCGTCCGAAATCCCGTACGAAATCCCGTCCGAAATCCCGTCCGAAATCCAGTCCAAAATCCCGTACGAAATCCTGTACGAAATCCATTCCGAAATCTCATCCGAAATCCCGTCCGAAATCCCGTCCGAAATCCTGTACGACATCCCGTACGAAATCCCGTTCGAAATCCCGTCCGAAATCCCGTCCGAAATCCCGTCCGAAATCCCGTCCGAAATCCCGTACGAAATCCAGTACGAAATCCCGTACGAAATCCCGTACGAAATCCCATCTGAAATCCCGTCCGAAATCGCGTCCGAAATCCAGTCCGAAATCCCGTACGAAATCCAGTACGAAATCCCATAAGAAATCCCGTACGAAATCCCGTCCGAAATCCCGTCCGAAATCCTGTACGAAATCCCGTACGAAATCTCGTACGAAATCCCATACGAAATCCCGTCCGAAATCCCGTCTGAAATCCCGTCCAAAATCCCGTACGAAATCCCGTCCGAAATCCCGTCCGAAATCCAGTCCGAAATCCCGTACGAAATCCCATACAAAATCCAGTTCGAAATCCAGTCCGAAATCTCATCCGAAATCCCGTCCGAAATCCCGTCCGAAATCCCGTCCAAAATCCTGTACGACATCCCGTACGAAATCCTGTACGAAATCCAGTCCGAAATCCCGTCCGAAATCCCGTCCGAAATCCCGTCCGAAATCCGTCCGAAATCCCGTCCGAAATCCCGTCCAAAATCCTGTACGACATCCCGTACGAAATCCTGTACGAAATCCAGTCCGAAATCCCGTCCGAAATCCCGTCTGAAATCCTGTCCGAAATCCCGTCCGAAATCCCGTACGAAATCCTGTACGAAATCCCATACAAAATCCCATACGAAATCCCGTACGAAATCGAAATCCCGTACGAAATCCCGTAGGAAATCGAAATCCCGTCGGAAATCCCGTCAGAAATCCCGTACGAAATAGAAATCCCTTACAAAATCCCGTACGAAATCGAAATCCCGTACGAAATTACATAGGAAATCGAAATCCCATACGAAATCCCGTCCGAAATCCCGTCTGAAATCCCGTCCGAAATCCCGTACGAAATCCCGTCCGAAATCCCGTCCGAAATCCAGTCCAAAATCCCGTACGAAATCCCATACAAAATCCTGTACGAAATCTAGTCCGAAATCTCATCCGAAATCCTGTCCGAAATCCCGTCCGAAATCCCGTCCAAAATCCTGTACGACATCCCGTACGAAATCCTGTACGAAATCCAGTCCGAAATCCCGTCCGAAATCCCGTCCAAAATCCTGTACGAAATCCCGTACGAAATCCTGTACGAAATCCAGTCCGAAATCCCATCCGAAATCCCGTCCGAAATCCCGTACGACATCCCGTACGAAATCCTGTACGAAATCCCGTACGAAATCGAAATCCCGTATGAAATCGAAATCCCGTACGAAATCCCGTACGAAATCCCGTACGAAATCGAAATCCCGTACGAAATCCCATACGAAATCCCTTCCGAAATCTAAATCCCGTCCAAAATCTAAATCACGTCCGAAATCCCGTCCAAAAACCAGTCCGAAATCCCTTCCGAAATCCCGTACGAAATCCTGTACGAAATCCAGTCCGAAATCCTGTACAAAATCGAAATCCCATACGATATCCCGGACGAAATCGAAATTTTGTACGAAATCGAAATCCCGTACGAAATCCCGTACGAAATCCCGTACGAAATCCCATCCGAAATCCCGTCCGAAATCGCGTCCGAAATCCAGTCCGAAATCCCGTACGAAATCCAGTACGAAATCCCGTAAGAAATCCCGTACGAAATCCCGTCCGAAATCCCGTCCGAAATCCTGTACGAAATCCCGTACGAAATCCCGTACGAAATCCCATACGAAATCCCGTCCAAAATCCCGTCTGAAATCCCGTCCGAAATCCCGTACGAAATCCCGTCCGAAATCCCGTCCAAAATCCAGTCCGAAATCCTGTACGAAATCCCATACAAAATCCAGTTCGAAATCCAGTCCGAAATCCTGTACGACATCCCGTACGAAATCCTGTACGAAATCCAGTCCGAAATCCCATCCGAAATCCCGTCCGAAATCCCGTCCGAAATCCCGTCCAAAATCCTGTACGACATCCCGTACGAAATCGAAATCCCGTATGAAATCGAAATCCCGTACGCAATCCCGTACGAAATCCCGTACGAAATCGAAATCCCGTACGAAATTCCATACGAAATCCCTTCCGAAATCTAAATCCCGTCCAAAATCTAAATCACGTCCGAAATCCCGTCCAAAAACCAGTCCGAAATCCCTTCCGAAATCCCGTACGAAATCCTGTACGAAATCCAGTCCGAAATCCTGTACAAAATCGAAATCCCATACGATATCCCGTACGAAATCGAAATTTCGTACGAAATCGAAATCCCGTACGAAATCCCGTACGAAATCCCGTACGAAATCCCATCCGAAATCCCGTCCGAAATCGTGTCCGAAATCCAGTCCGAAATCCCGTACGAAATCCAGTACGAAATCCCGTAAGAAATCCCGTACGAAATCCCGTCCGAAATCCCGTCCGAAATCCTGTACGAAATCCCGTACGAAATCCCGTACGAAATCCCATACGAAATCCCGTCCGAAATCCCGTCTGAAATCCCGTCCGAAATCCCATACGAAATCCCGTCCGAAATCCCGTCCGAAATCCAGTCCGAAATCCCGTACGAAATCCCATACAAAATCCAGTTCGAAATCCAGTCCGAAATCTCATCCGAAATCCCGTCCGAAATCCCGTCCGAAATCCCGTCCAAAATCCTGTACGACATCCCGTACGAAATCCTGTACGAAATCCAGTCCGAAATCCCATCCGAAATCCCGTCCGAAATCCCGTCCGAAATCCGGTCCAAAATCCCGTACGACATCCCGTACGAAATCCTGTACGAAATCCCGTACGAAATCGAAATCCCGTATGAAATTGAAATCCCGTACGAAATCCCGTCCGAAATCCCGTCCGAAATCCCGTCCGAAATCCCGTCCGAAATACCATCTGAAATCCTGTCCGAAATCTCGTCCAAATCCCGTACGAAATCCTGTACGAAATCCCATACAAAATCCCATACGAAATCCCGTACGAAATCGAAATCCCGTACGAAATCCCGTAGGAAATCAAAATCCCGTCGGAAATCCCGTCAGAAATCCCGTACGAAATAGAAATCCCTTACAAAATCCCGTACTAAATCGAAATCCCGTACGAAATCCCGTAGGAAATCGAAATCCCATACGAAATCCCGTACGAAATCCCGTCTGAAATCGAAATCCCGTCCGAAATCCTGTACGAAATCGAAATCCCTTACAAAATCCCGTTCGACATCCCGTACGAAATAGAAATCCCGTACGAAATCCCGTACGAAATCGAAATCCCGTTCGAAAACCTGTACGAAATCGAAATCCCGTACGAAATCCCGTCCGAAATCGAAATCCCGTCCGAAATCCCGTTCGAAATCCCGTACGAAATCCCGTCCGAAATCCCGTCCGAAATCCCGTACGAAATCCAGTACGAAATCCCGTACGAAATCCCATACGAAATCCCGTCCGAAATCCCGTCTGAAATCCCGTCCGAAATCCCGTACGAAATCCCGTCCGAAATCCCGTCCGAAATCCAGTCCAAAATCCCGTACGAAATCCTGTACGAAATCCAGTCCGAAATCTCATCCGAAATCCCGTCCGAAATCCCGTCCGAAATCCTGTACGACATCCCGTACGAAATCCCGTTCGAAATCCCGTCCGAAATCCCGTCCGAAATCCCGTCCGAAATCCCGTCCGAAATCCCGTACGAAATCCAGTACGAAATCCCGTACAAAATCCCGTACGAAATCCCATCTGAAATCCCGTCCGAAATCGCGTCCGAAATCCAGTCCGAAATCCCGTACGAAATCCAGTACGAAATCCCATAAGAAATCCCGTACGAAATCCCGTCCGAAATCCCGTCCGAAATCCTGTACGAAATCCCGTACGAAATCTCGTACGAAATCCCATACGAAATCCCGTCCGAAATCCCGTCTGAAATCCCGTCCAAAATCCCGTACGAAATCCCGTCCGAAATCCCGTCCGAAATCCAGTCCGAAATCCCGTACGAAATCCCATACAAAATCCAGTTCGAAATCCAGTCCGAAATCTCATCCGAAATCCCGTCCGAAATCCCGTCCGAAATCCCGTCCAAAATCCTGTACGACATCCCGTACGAAATCCTGTACGAAATCCAGTCCGAAATCCCATCCGAAATCCCGTCCGAAATCCCGTCCGAAATCCCGTCCAAAATCCTGTACGACATCCCGTACGAAATCCAGTCCGAAATCCCGTCCGAAATCCCGTCCAAAATCCTGTACGAAATCCCGTACGAAATCCTGTACGAAATCCAGTCCGAAATCCCATCCGAAATCCCGTCCGAAATCCCGTACGACATCCCGTACGAAATCCTGTACGAAATCCCGTACGAAATCGAAATCCCATATGAAATCGAAATCCCGTACAAAATCCCGTACGAAATCCCGTACGAAATCGAAATCCCGTACGAAATCCCATACGAAATCCCTTCCGAAATCTAAATCCCGTCCAAAATCTAAATCACGTCCGAAATCCCGTCCAAAAACCAGTCCGAAATCCCTTCCGAAATCCCGTACGAAATCCTGTACGAAATCCAGTCCGAAATCCTGTACAAAATCGAAATCCCATACGATATCCCGGACGAAATCGAAATTTCGTACGAAATCGAAATCCCGTACGAAATCCCGTACGAAATCCCGTACAAAATCCCATCCGAAATCCCGTCCGAAATCGTGTCCGAAATCCATTCCGAAATCCCGTACGAAATCCAGTACGAAATCCCGTAAGAAATCCCGTACGAAATCCCGTCCGAAATCCCTTCCAAAATCCTGTACGAAATCCCGTACGAAATCCCGTACGAAATCCCATACGAAATCCCGTCCGAAATCCCGTCTGAAATCCCGTCCGAAATCCCATACGAAATCCCGTCCGAAATCCCGTCCGAAATCCAGTCCGAAATCCCGTACGAAATCCCATACAAAATCCAGTTCGAAATCCAGTCCGAAATCTCATCCGAAATCCCGTCCGAAATCCCGTCCGAAATCCCGTCCAAAATCCTGTACGACATCCCGTACGAAATCCTGTACGAAATCCAGTCCGAAATCCCATCCGAAATCCCGTCCGAAATCCCGTCCGAAATCCCGTCCAAAATCCCGTACGACATCCCGTACGAAATCCTGTACGAAATCCCGTACGAAATCGAAATCCCGTATGAAATTGAAATCCCGTACGAAATCCCGTCCGAAATCCCGTCCGAAATCCCGTCCGAAATCCCATCCGAAATCCCGTCTGAAATCCTGTCCGAAATCCCGTCCGAAATCCCGTACGAAATCCTGTACGAAATCCCATACAAAATCCCATACGAAATCCTGTACGAAATCGAAATCCCGTACGAAATCCCGTAGGAAATCAAAATCCCGTCGGAAATCCCGTCAGAAATCCCGTACGAAATAGAAATCCCATACAAAATCCCGTACTAAATCGAAATCCCGTACGAAATCCCGTAGGAAATCGAAATCCCATACGAAATCCCGTACGAAATCCCGTCTGAAATCGAAATCCCGTCCGAAATCCTGTACGAAATCGAAATCCCTTACAAAATCCCGTTCGACATCCCGTACGAAATAGAAATCCCGTACGAAATCCCGTACGAAATCGAAATCCCGTTCGAAAACCTGTACGAAATCGAAATCCCGTACGAAATCCCGTCCGAAATCGAAATCCCGTCCGAAATCCCGTTCGAAATCCCGTACGAAATCCCGTCCGAAATCCCGTCCGAAATCCCGTACGAAATCCAGTACGAAATCCCATACGAAATCCCATACGAAATCCCGTCCGAAATCCCGTCTGAAATCCCGTCCGAAATCCCGTACGAAATCCCGTCCGAAATCCCGTCCGACATCCAGTCCAAAATCCCGTACGAAATCCTGTACGAAATCCAGTCCGAAATCTCATCCGAAATCCCGTCCGAAATCCCGTCCAAAATCCTGTACGACATCCCGTACGAAATCCCGTTCGAAATCCCGTCCGAAATCCCGTCTGAAATCCCGTCCGAAATCCCGTACGAAATCCAGTACGAAATCCCGTACGGAATCCCATACGAAATCCCGTCCGAAATCTCGTCTGAAATCCCGTCCGAAATCCCGTACGAAATCCCGTCCGAAATCCCGTCCGAAATCCAGTCCAAAATCCCGTACGAAATCCTGTACGAAATCCCGTACGAAATCGAAATCCCGTATGAAATTGAAATCCCGTACGAAATCCCGTCTGAAATCCCGTCCGAAATCCAGTCCGAAATCCCGTCCGAAATCCTGTCTGAAATCCTGTCCGAAATCCCGTCCGAAATCCCGTACGAAATCCTGTACGAAATCCCATACAAAATCCCATACGAAATCCCGTACGAAATCGAAATCCCGTACGAAATCCTGTACGAAATCCCATACAAAATCCCATACGAAATCCCGTACGAAATCGAAATCCCGTCTGAAATCCCGTCCGAAATCCCGTACGAAATCCAGTACGAAATCCCGTACGGAATCCCATACGAAATCCCGTCCGAAATCTCGTCTGAAATCCCGTCCGAAATCCCGTACGAAATCCCGTCCGAAATCCCGTCCGAAATCCAGTCCAAAATCCCGTACGAAATCCTGTACGAAATCCCGTACGAAATCGAAATCCCGTATGAAATTGAAATCCCGTATGAAATCCCGTCTGAAATCCCGTCCGAAATCCAGTCCGAAATCCCGTCCGAAATCCTGTCTGAAATCCTGTCCGAAATCCCGTCCGAAATCCCGTACGAAATCCTGTACGAAATCCCATACAAAATCCCATACGAAATCCCGTACGAAATCGAAATCCCGTACGAAATCCCGTAGGAAATCGAAATCCCGTCGGAAATCCCGTCAGAAATCCCGTACGAAATAGAAATCCCTTACAAAATTCCGTACGAAATCGAAATCCCGTACGAAATTCCATAGGAAATCGAAATCCCATACGAAATCCCGTCCGAAATCCCATCTGAAATCCCGTCCGAAATCCCGTACGAAATCCCGTCCGAAATCCCGTCCGAAATCCAGTCCAAAATCCCGTACGAAATCCCATACAAAATCCTGTACGAAATCCAGTCCGAAATCTCATCCGAAATCCTGTCCGAAATCCCGTCCGAAATCCCGTCCAAAATCCTGTACGACATCCCGTACGAAATCCTGTACGAAATCCAGTCCGAAATCCCGTCCGAAATCCCGTCCAAAATCCTGTACGAAATCTCGTACGAAATCCTGTACGAAATCCAGTCCGAAATCCCATCCGAAATCTCGTACGAAATCCTGTACGAAATCCAGTCCGAAATCCCGTCCGAAATCCCGTACGACATCCCGTACGAAATCCTGTACGAAATCCCGTACGAAATCGAAATCCCGTATGAAATCGAAATCCCGTACGAAATCCCATACGAAATCCCGTACGAAATCGAAATCCCGTACGAAATCCCATACGAAATCCCTTCCGAAATCTAAATCCCGTCCAAAATCTAAATCACGTCCGAAATCCCGTCCAAAAACCAGTCCGAAATCCCTTCCGAAATCCCGTACGAAATCCTGTACGAAATCCAGTCCGAAATCCTGTACAAAATCGAAATCCCATACGATATCCCGGACGAAATCGAAATTTCGTACGAAATCGAAATCCTGTACGAAATCCCGTACGAAATCCCGTACGAAATCCCATCCGAAATCCCGTCCGAAATCGCGTCCGAAATCCAGTCCGAAATCTCGTACGAAATCCAGTACGAAATCCCGTAAGAAATCCCGTACGAAATCCCGTCCGAAATCCCGTCCGAAATCCTGTACGAAATCCCGTACGAAATCCCGTACGAAATCCCATACGAAATCCAGTCCGAAATCCCGTCTGAAATCCCGTCCGAAATCCCGTACGAAATCCCGTCCGAAATCCCGTCCGAAATCCCGTACGAAATCCCATACAAAATCCTGTACGAAATCCAGTCCGAAATCCCGTACGAAATCCCGTCCGAAATCCCGTCCGAAATCCAGTCCAAAATCCCGTACGAAATCCTGTACGAAATCCAGTCCGAAATCTCATCCGAAATCCCGTCCGAAATCCCGTCCGAAATCCCGTCCAAAATCCTGTACGACATCCCGTACGAAATCCCGTTCGAAATCCCGTCCGAAATCCCGTCCGAAATCCCGTCCGAAATCCCGTACGAAATCCAGTATGAAATCCCGTACGAAATCCCGTACGAAATCCCGTCCGAAATCGCGTCCGAAATCCAGTCCGAAATCCCGTACGAAATCCAGTACGAAATCCCGTAAGAAATCCCGTACGAAATCCCGTCCGAAATCCCGTCCAAAATCCTGTACGAAATCCCGTACGAAATCCCGTACGAAATCCCATACGAAATCCCGTCCGAAATCCCGTCTGAAATCCCGTCCGAAATCCCGTACGAAATCCCGTCCGAAATCCCGTCCGAAATCCAGTCCGAAATCCCGTACGAAATCCTATACAAAATCCAGTTCGAAATCCAGTCCGAAATCTCATCCGAAATCCCGTCCGAAATCCCGTCCGAAATCCCGTCCAAAATCCTGTACGACATCCCGTACGAAATCCTGTACGAAATCCAGTCCGAAATCCCATCCGAAATCCCATCCGAAATCCCGTCCGAAATCCCGTCCAAAATCCTGTACGACATCCCGTACGAAATCCTGTACGAAATCCAGTCTGAAATCCCTGTCCGAAATCCCGTCCAAAATCCTGTACGAAATCCCGTACGAAATCCTGTACGAAATCCAGTCCGAAATCCCATCCGAAATCCCGTCCGAAATCCCGTACGACATCCCGTACGAAATCCTGTACGAAATCCCGTACGAAATCGAAATCCCGTATGAAATCGAAATCCCGTACGAAATCCCGTACGAAATCCCGTACGAAATCGAAATCCCGTACGAAATCCCATACGAAATCCCTTCCGAAATCTAAATCCCGTCCAAAATCTAAATCACGTCCGAAATCCCGTCCAAAAACCAGTCCGAAATCCCTTCCGAAATCCCGTACAAAATCCTGTACGAAATTCAGTCCGAAATCCTGTACAAAATCGAAATCCCATACGATATCCCGGACGAAATCGAAATTTCGTACGAAATCGAAATCCCGTACGAAATCCCGTACGAAATCCCATCCGAAATCCCGTCCGAAATCGTGTCCGAAATCCAGTCCGAAATCCCGTACGAAATCCAGTACGAAATCCCGTAAGAAATCCCGTACGAAATCCCGTCCGAAATCCCGTCCGAAATCCTGTACGAAATCCCGTACGAAATCCCGTACAAAATCCCATACGAAATCCCGTCCGAAATCCCGTCTGAAATCCTGTCCGAAATCCCATACGAAATCCCGTCCGAAATCCCGTCCGAAATCCAGTCCGAAATCCCGTACGAAATCCCATACAAAATCCAGTTCGAAATCCAGTCCGAAATCTCATCCGAAATCCCGTCCGAAATCCCGTTCGAAATCCCGTCCAAAATCCTGTACGACATCCCGTACGAAATCCTGTACGAAATCCAGTCCGAAATCCCATCCGAAATCCCGTCCGAAATCCCGTCCGAAATCCCGTCCAAAATCCCGTACGACATCCCGTACGAAATCCTGTACGAAATCCCGTACGAAATCGAAATCCCGTATGAAATTGAAATCCCGTACGAAATCCCGTCCGAAATCCCGTCCGAAATCCTGTCCGAAATCCCGTCCGAAAACCCGTCTGAAATCCTGTCCGAAATCCCGTCCGAAATCCCGTACGAAATCCTGTACGAAATCCCATACAAAATCCCATACGAAATCCCGTACGAAATCGAAATCCCGTACGAAATCCCGTAGGAAATCAAAATCCCGTCGGAAATCCCGTCAGAAATCCCGTACGAAATAGAAATCCCTTACAAAATCCCGTACTAAATCGAAATCCCGTACGAAATCCCGTAGGAAATTGAAATCCCATACGAAATCCCGTACGAAATCCCGTCTGAAATCGAAATCCCGTCCGAAATCCTGTACGAAATCGAAATCCCTTACAAAATCCCGTTCGACATCCCGTACGAAATCGAAATCCCGTACGAAATCCCGTACGAAATCGAAATCCCGTTCGAAAACCTGTACGAAATCGAAATCCCGTACGAAATCCCGTCCGAAATCCCGTTCGAAATCCCGTACGAAATCCCGTCCGAAATCCCGTCCGAAATCCCGTACGAAATCCAGTACGAAATCCCGTACGAAATCCCATACGAAATCCCGTCCGAAATCCCGTCTGAAATCCCGTCCGAAATCCCGTACGAAATCCCGTCCGAAATCCCGTCCGAAATCCAGTCCAAAATCCCGTACGAAATCCTGTACGAAATCCAGTCCGAAATCTCATCCAAAATCCCGTCCGAAATCCCGTCCAAAATCCTGTACGACATCCCGTACGAAATCCCGTTCGAAATCCCGTCCGAAATCCCGTCCGAAATCCCGTCCGAAATCCCGTACGAAATCCAGTACGAAATCCCGTACGAAATCCCATACGAAATCCTGTCCGAAATCCCGTCTGAAATCCCGTCCGAAATCCCGTACGAAATCCCGTCCGAAATCCCGTCCGAAATCCAGTCCAAAATTTCGTACGAAATCCCATACAAAATCCTGTACGAAATCCAGTCCGAAATCTCATCCGAAATCCCGTCCGAAATCCCGTCCGAAATCCCATCCAAAATCCTGTACGACATCCCGTACGAAATCCTGTACGAAATCCAGTCCGAAATCCCGTCCGAAATCCTGTCCAAAATCCTGTACGAAATCCCGTACGAAATCCTGTACGAAATCCAGTCCGAAATCCCATCCGAAATCCCGTCCGAAATCCCGTACGACATCCCGTACGAAATCCTGTACGAAATCCCGTACGAAATCGAAATCCCGTATGAAATCGAAATCCCGTACGAAATCCCGTACGAAATCCCGTACGAAATCGAAATCCCGTACGAAATCCCATACGAAATCCCTTCCGAAATCTAAATCCCGTCCAAAATCTAAATCACGTCCGAAATCCCGTCCAAAAACCAGTCCGAAATCCCTTCCGAAATCCCGTACGAAATCCTGTACGAAATCCAGTCCGAAATCCCGTACAAAATCGTAATCCCGTACGAAATCCCGTACGAAATCGAAATCCCGTATGAAATCGAAATCCCGTTTGAAATCCCGTACGAAATCCCGTATGAAATCGAAATCCCGTACGAAATCGCATACGAAATCCGTTCTGAAATCTAAATCCTGTCCGATATCTAAATCCCGTCCGAAATCCCGTCCAAAAACCAGTCCGAAATCCCTTCCGAAATCCCGTACGAAATCCTGTACGAAATCCAGTCCGAAATCCTGTACAAAATCGAAATCCCGTACGATATCCCGGACGAAATCGAAATTTCGTACGAAATCGAAATCCCGTACGAAATCCCGTACAAAATCCCGTACGAAATCCCATCCGAAATCCCGTCCGAAATCGCGTCCGAAATCCAGTCCGAAATCCCGTACGAAATCCAGTACGAAATCCCGTAAGAAATCCCGTACGAAATCCTGTCCGAAATCCCGTCCGAAATCCTGTACGAAATCCCGTACGAAATCCCGTACGAAATCCCATACGAAATCCCGTCCGAAATCCCGTCTGAAATCCCGTCCGAAATCCCGTACGAAATCCCGTCCGAAATCCCGTCCGAAATCCAGTCCGAAATCCCGTACGAAATCCCATACAAAATCCTGTACGAAATCCAGTCCGAAATCTCATCCGAAATCCCGTCCGAAATCCCGTCCGAAATCCCGTCCAAAATCCTGTACGACATCCCGTACGAAATCCTGTACGAAATCCAGTCCAAAATCCCATCCGAAATCCCGTCCGAAATCCCGTTCGAAATCCCGTCCGAAATCCCGTCCAAAATCCCGTACGACATCCCGTACGAAATCCTGTACGAAATCCCGACGAAATCGAAATCCCGTATGAAATTGAAATCCCGTACGAAATCCCGTCCGAAATCCCGTCCGAAATCCAGTCCAAAATCCCGTCCGAAATCCCGTCTGAAATCCTGTCCGAAATCCCGTCCGAAATCCCGTACGAAATCCTGTACGAAATCCCATACAAAATCCCATACGAAATCCCGTACAAAATCGAAATCCTGTACGAAATCCCGTAGGAAATCGAAATCCCGTCGGAAATCCCGTCAGAAATCCCGTACGAAATAGAAATCCCTTACAAAATCCCGTACGAAATCCTGTCTGAAATCGAAATCCCGTCCGAAATCCTGTACGAAATCGAAATCCCGTACGAAATCCCGTACGAAATCGAAATCCCCTTCGAAATCCCGTACGAAATCGAAATCCCGTACAAAATCTCGTCCGAAATCGAAATCCCGTCCGAAATCCCGTTCGAAATCCCGTCCGAAATCCCGTCCGAAATCCTGTCCGAAATCCCGTACGAAATCCAGTACGAAATCCCGTCCGAAATCCCGTCTGAAATCCCGTCCGAAATCCCGTACGAAATCCCGTCCGAAATCCCGTCCGAAATCCAGTCCAAAATCCCGTACGAAATCCCATACAAAATCCTGTACGAAATCCAGTCCGAAATCTCATCTGAAATCCCGTCCGAAATCCCGTCCGAAATCCCGTCCAAAATCCTGAACGACATCCCGTACGAAATCCTGTACGAAATCCAGTCCGAAATCCCGTCCGAAATCCCGTCCAAAATCCTGTACGAAATCCCGTACGAAATCCTGTACAAAATCAAGTCCGAAATCCCATCCGAAATCCCCTCCGAAATCCCGTCCGAAATCCTGTCCAAAATCCCGTACGACATCCCGTACGAAATCCCGAACGAAATCTAAATCCCGTATGAAATCGAAATCCCGTTTGAAATCCCGTACGAAATCCCGTATGAAATCGAAATCCCGTACGAAATCCCATACGAAATCCCTTCCGAAATCAAAATCCCGTCCGATATCTAAATCCCGTCCGAAATCCCGTCCAAAAACCAGTCCGAAATCCCGTATGAAATCCTGTACGAAATCCAGTCCGAAATCCTGTACAAAATCGAAATCCCGTACGATATCCCGGACGAAATCGAAATTTCGTACGAAATCGAAATCCCGTACAAAATCCCGTATGAAATCCCGTACGAAATCCCTTCCGAAATCCCGTACGAAATCCTGTACGAAATCCAGTCCGAAATCCTGTACAAAATCGAAATCCCGTACGATATCCCGGACGAAATCGAAATTTCGTACGAAATCGAAATCCCGTACGAAATCCCGTACGAAATCCCGTACGAAATCCCATCCGAAATCCCGTCCGAAATCGCGTCCGAAATCCAGTCCGAAATCCCGTACGAAATCCAGTACGAAATCCCGTAAGAAATCCCGTACAAATCCTGTCCGAAATCCCGTCCGAAATCCTGTACGAAATCCCGTACGAAATCCCGTACGAAATCCCATACGAAATCCCGTCCGAAATCCCGTCTGAAATCCCGTCCGAAATCCCGTATGAAATCCCGTCCGAAATCCCGTCCGAAATCCAGTCCGAAATCCCGTACGAAATCCCATACAAATCCTGTACGAAATCCAGTCCGAAATCTCATCCGAAATCCCGTCCGAAATCCCGTCCGAAATCCCGTCCAAAATCCTGTACGACATCCCGTACGAAATCCTGTACGAAATCCAGTCCAAAATCCCATCCGAAATCCCGTCCGAAATCCCGTTCGAAATCCCGTCCGAAATCCCGTCCAAAATCCCGTACGACATCCCGTACGAAATCCTGTACGAAATCCCGACGAAATCGAAATCCCGTATGAAATTGAAATCCCGTACGAAATCCCGTCCGAAATCCCGTCCGAAATCCAGTCCAAAATCCCGTCCGAAATCCCGTCTGAAATCCTGTCCGAAATCCCGTCCGAAATCCCGTACGAAATCCTGTACGAAATCCCATACAAAATCCCATATGAAATCCCGTACGAAATCGAAATCCTGTACGAAATCCCGTAGGAAATCGAAATCCCGTCGGAAATCCCGTCAGAAATCCCGTACGAAATAGAAATCCCTTACAAAATCCCGTACGAAATCGAAATCCCGTACGAAATTCCATAGGAAATCGAAATCCCATACGAAATCCCGTACGAAATCCCGTCTGAAATCGAAATCCCGTCCGAAATCCTGTACGAAATCGAAATCCCGTACGAAATCCCGTACGAAATCGAAATCCCCTTCGAAATCCCGTACGAAATCGAAATCCCGTACAAAATCTCGTCCGAAATCGAAATCCCGTCCGAAATCCCGTTCGAAATCCCGTCCGAAATCCCGTCCGAAATCCTGTCCGAAATCCCGTACGAAATCCAGTACGAAATCCCGTCCGAAATCCCGTCTGAAATCCCGTCCGAAATCCCGTACGAAATCCCGTCCGAAATCCCGTCCAAAATCCAGTCCAAAATCCCGTACGAAATCCCATACAAAATCCTGTACGAAATCCAGTCCGAAATCTCATCTGAAATCCCGTCCGAAATCCCGTCCGAAATCCCGTCCAAAATCCTGAACGACATCCCGTACGAAATCCTGTACGAAATCCAGTCCGAAATCCCGTCCGAAATCCCGTCCAAAATCCTGTACGAAATCCCGTACGAAATCCTGTACAAAATCAAGTCCGAAATCCCATCCGAAATCCCCTCCGAAATCCCGTCCGAAATCCTGTCCAAAATCCCGTACGACATCCCGTACGAAATCCCGAACGAAATCGAAATCCCGTATGAAATCGAAATCCCGTTTGAAATCCCGTACGAAATCCCGTATGAAATCGAAATCCCGTACGAAATCCCATACGAAATCCCTTCCGAAATCAAAATCCCGTCCGATATCTAAATCCCGTCCGAAATCCCGTCCAAAAACCAGTCCGAAATCCCGTATGAAATCCTGTACGAAATCCAGTCCGAAATCCTGTACAAAATCGAAATCCCGTACGATATCCCGGACGAAATCGAAATTTCGTACGAAATCGAAATCCCGTACAAAATCCCGTATGAAATCCCGTACGAAATCCCATCTGAAATCCCGTCCGAAATCGCGTCCGAAATCCAGTCCGAAATCCTGTACGAAATCCAGTACGAAATCCCGTAAGAAATCCCGTACGAAATCCCGTCCGAAATCCCGTCCGAAACCCCGTCCGAAATCCAGTCCGAAATCCGTACGAAATCCCATACAAAATCCTGTACGAAATCCAGTCCGAAATCTCATCCGAATCCCGTCCGAAATCCCGTCCGAAATCCCGTCCAAAATCCTGTACGACATCCCGTACGAAATCCTGTACGAAATCCAGTCCGAAATCCCATCCGAAATCCCGTCCGAAATCCAGTCCGAAATCCCGTCCAAAATCCCGTACGACATCCCGTACGAAATCCTGTACGAAATCCCGTACGAAATCGAAATCCCGTATGAAATTGAAATCCCGTACGAAATCCTGTCCGAAATCCCGTCTGAAATCCTGTCCGAAATCCCGTCCGAAATCCCGTACGAAATCCTGTACGAAATCCCATACAAAATCCCATACGAAATCCCGTACGAAATCGAAATCCCGTACGAAATCCCGTAGGAAATCGAAATCCCGTCGGAAATCCCGTCAGAAATCCCGTACGAAATAGAAATCTCTTACAAAATCCCGTACAAAATCGAAATCCCGTACGAAATCCCGTAAGAAATCGAAATCCCATACGAAATCCCGTACGAAATCCCGTCTGAAATCGAAATCCCGTCCGAAATCCTGTACGAAATCGAAATCCCTTACAAAATCCTGTTCGACATCCCGTACGAAATAGAAATCCTGTACGAAATCCCGTACGAAATCGAAATCCCGTTCGAAATCCCGTACGAAATCGAAATCCCGTACGAAATCCCGTCCGAAATCGAAATCCCGTCCGAAATCCCGTTCGAAATCCCGTCCGAAATCCCGTCCGAAATCCCGTCCGAAATCCCGTACGAAATCCCGTACGAAATCCCATCCGAAATCCCGTCCGAAATCGCGTCCGAAATCCAGTCCGAAATCCCGTACGAAATCCAGTACGAAATCCCGTAAGAAATCCCGTACAAAATCCTGTCCGAAATCCCGTCCGAAATCCTGTACGAAATCCCGTACGAAATCCCGTACGAAATCCCATACGAAATCCCGTCCGAAATCCCGTCTGAAATCCCGTCCGAAATCCCGTATGAAATCCCGTCCGAAATCCCGTCCGAAATCCAGTCCGAAATCCCGTACGAAATCCCATACAAAATCCTGTACGAAATCCAGTCCGAAATCTCATCCGAAATCCCGTCCGAAATCCCGTCCGAAATCCCGTCCAAAATCCTGTACGACATCCCGTACGAAATCCTGTACGAAATCCAGTCCAAAATCCCATCCGAAATCCCGTCCGAAATCCCGTTCGAAATCCCGTCCGAAATCCCGTCCAAAATCCCGTACGACATCCCGTACGAAATCCTGTACGAAATCCCGACGAAATCGAAATCCCGTATGAAATTGAAATCCCGTACGAAATCCCGTCCGAAATCCCGTCCGAAATCCAGTCCAAAATCCCGTCCGAAATCCCGTCTGAAATCCTGTCCGAAATCCCGTCCGAAATCCCGTACGAAATCCTGTACGAAATCCCATACAAAATCCCATATGAAATCCCGTACGAAATCGAAATCCTGTACGAAATCCCGTAGGAAATCGAAATCCCGTCGGAAATCCCGTCAGAAATCCCGTACGAAATAGAAATCCCTTACAAAATCCCGTACGAAATCGAAATCCCGTACGAAATTCCATAGGAAATCGAAATCCCATACGAAATCCCGTACGAAATCCCGTCTGAAATCGAAATCCCGTCCGAAATCCTGTACGAAATCGAAATCCCGTACGAAATCCCGTACGAAATCGAAATCCCCTTCGAAATCCCGTACGAAATCGAAATCCCGTACAAAATCTCGTCCGAAATCGAAATCCCGTCCGAAATCCCGTTCGAAATCCCGTCCGAAATCCCGTCCGAAATCCTGTCCGAAATCCCGTACGAAATCCAGTACGAAATCCCGTCCGAAATCCCGTCTGAAATCCCGTCCGAAATCCCGTACGAAATCCCGTCCGAAATCCCGTCCAAAATCCAGTCCAAAATCCCGTACGAAATCCCATACAAAATCCTGTACGAAATCCAGTCCGAAATCTCATCTGAAATCCCGTCCGAAATCCCGTCCGAAATCCCGTCCAAAATCCTGAACGACATCCCGTACGAAATCCTGTACGAAATCCAGTCCGAAATCCCGTCCGAAATCCCGTCCAAAATCCTGTACGAAATCCCGTACGAAATCCTGTACAAAATCAAGTCCGAAATCCCATCCGAAATCCCCTCCGAAATCCCGTCCGAAATCCTGTCCAAAATCCCGTACGACATCCCGTACGAAATCCCGAACGAAATCGAAATCCCGTATGAAATCGAAATCCCGTTTGAAATCCCGTACGAAATCCCGTATGAAATCGAAATCCCGTACGAAATCCCATACGAAATCCCTTCCGAAATCAAAATCCCGTCCGATATCTAAATCCCGTCCGAAATCCCGTCCAAAAACCAGTCCGAAATCCCGTATGAAATCCTGTACGAAATCCAGTCCGAAATCCTGTACAAAATCGAAATCCCGTACGATATCCCGGACGAAATCGAAATTTCGTACGAAATCGAAATCCCGTACAAAATCCCGTATGAAATCCCGTACGAAATCCCATCTGAAATCCCGTCCGAAATCGCGTCCGAAATCCAGTCCGAAATCCTGTACGAAATCCAGTACGAAATCCCGTAAGAAATCCCGTACGAAATCCCGTCCGA
This sequence comes from Lethenteron reissneri, assembly GCF_015708825.2. Taxonomy (NCBI): domain Eukaryota; kingdom Metazoa; phylum Chordata; class Hyperoartia; order Petromyzontiformes; family Petromyzontidae; genus Lethenteron; species Lethenteron reissneri. The sequence continues at coordinate 35,633 of NW_026890679.1, read as the reverse complement.
AATCCCGTCCGAAATCCCGTCCGAAATCCAGTCCGAAATCCCGTACGAAATCCCATACAAAATCCTGTACGAAATCCAGTCCGAAATCTCATCCGAAATCCCGTCCGAAATCCCGTCCGAAATCCCGTCCAAAATCCTGTACGACATCCCGTACGAAATCCTGTACGAAATCCAGTCCGAAATCCCATCCGAAATCCCGTCCGAAATCCAGTCCGAAATCCCGTCCAAAATCCCGTACGACATCCCGTACGAAATCCTGTACGAAATCCCGTACGAAATCGAAATCCCGTATGAAATTGAAATCCCGTACGAAATCCTGTCCGAAATCCCGTCTGAAATCCTGTCCGAAATCCCGTCCGAAATCCCGTACGAAATCCTGTACGAAATCCCATACAAAATCCCATACGAAATCCCGTACGAAATCGAAATCCCGTACGAAATCCCGTAGGAAATCGAAATCCCGTCGGAAATCCCGTCAGAAATCCCGTACGAAATAGAAATCTCTTACAAATCCCGTACAAAATCGAAATCCCGTACGAAATCCCGTAAGAAATCGAAATCCCATACGAAATCCCGTACGAAATCCCGTCTGAAATCGAAATCCCGTCCGAAATCCTGTACGAAATCGAAATCCCTTACAAAATCCTGTTCGACATCCCGTACGAAATAGAAATCCTGTACGAAATCCCGTACGAAATCGAAATCCCGTTCGAAATCCCGTACGAAATCGAAATCCCGTACGAAATCCCGTCCGAAATCGAAATCCCGTCCGAAATCCCGTTCGAAATCCCGTCCGAAATCCCTGTCCGAAATCCCGTCCGAAATCCCGTACGAAATCCAGTACGAAATCCCGTACGAAATCCCATACGAAATCCCGTCCGAAATCCGTCTGAAATCCCGTCCGAAATCCCATACGAAATCCCGTCCGAAATCCCGTCCGAAATCCAGTCCGAAATCGCCTAAGAAATCCCATACAAAATCCTGTACGAAATCCAGTCCGAAATCTCATTCGAAATCCCGTCCGAAATCTCGTCCCGAAATCCCGTCCACAATCCTGTACGACATCCGTACGAAATCCTGTACGAAATCCAGTCCGAAATCCCATCCGAAATCCCGTCCAAAATCCTGTACGAAATCCCGTACGAAATCCTGTACGAATCCAGTCGGAAATCCAATCCGAAATCCCGTCCGAAATCCCGTCCGAAATCCCGTCCAAAATCCCGTACGACATCCCGTACGAAATCCTGTACGAAATCCCGTACGAAATCGAAATCCCGTATGAAATCGAAATCCCGTACGAAATCCCGTACGAAATCCCGTACGAAATCGAAATCCCGTACGAAATCCCATACGAAATCCCTTCCGAAATCTAAATCCCGTCCAAAATCTAAATCACGTCCGAAATCCCGTCCGAAATCCCGTCCGAAATCCTGTACGAAATCCCGTACGAAATCCCGTACGAAATCCCATACGAAATCCCGTCCGAAATCCCGTCTGAAATCCCGTCCAAAATCCCGTACGAAATCCCGTCCGAAATCCCATCCGAATCCAGTCCGAAATCCCGTACGAAATCCCATACAAAATCCTGTACGAAATCCAGTCCGAAATCTCATCCGAAATCCCGTCCGAAATCCCGTCCGAAATCCCGTCCAAATCCTGTACGAAATCCAGTCCGAAATCCTGTACGAAATCCAGTCCGAAATCTCGTCCGAAATCCCGTACGACATCCCGTACGAAATCCTGTACGAAATCCAGTCCGAAATCCCATCCGAAATCCCGTCCGAAATCCCGTCCGAAATCCCGTCCAAAATCCCGTACGACATCCCGTACGAAATCCTGTACGAAATCCCGTACGAAATCGAAATCCCGTATGAAATCGAAATCCCGTACGAAATCCCGTACGAAATCCCGTACGAAATCGAAATCTTGTACGAAATCCCATACGAAATCCCTTCCGAAATCTAAATCCCGTCCAAAATCTAAATCACGTCCGAAATCCCGTCCAAAAAACCAGTCCGAAATCCCTTCCGAAATCCCGTACGAAATCCTGTACGAAATCCAGTCCGAAATCCCGTACAAAATCGTAATCCCGTCCGAAATCCCGTACAAAATCGAAATTTCGTATGAATCCGAAATCCCGTCCGAAATCGCGTCCGAAATCCAGTCCGAATCCGTACGAAATCCAGTACGAAATCCCGTAAGAAATCCCGTACGAAATCCCGTCCAAAATCCCGTCCGAAATCCAGTCCGAAATCCCGTACGAAATCCAGTACGAATCCCGTAAGAAATCCCGTACGAAATCCCGTACGAAATCCCATACGAAATCGAAATCCCGTACGAAATCCCATACGAAATCCCTTCCGAATCTAAATCCCGTCCAAAATCTAAATCACGTCCGAAATCCCGTCCGAAATCCCGGTCCGAAATCGTGTACGGAATCTCGTACGAAATCCCGTACGAAATCCCATACGAAATCCCGTCCGAAATCCAGTCTGAAATCCCGTCCGAAATCCCGTACGAAATCCCGTCCGAAATCCCGTCCGAAATCCAGTCCGAAATCCCGTACGAAATCCCATACAAAATCCTGTACGAAATCCAGTCCGAAATCTCATCCGAAATCCCGTCCGAAATCCCGTCCGAAATCCCGTCCACAATCCTGTACGACATCCCGTACGAAATCCTGTACGAAATCCAGTCCGAAATCCCGTCCGAAATCCTGTCCGAAATCCCGTCCAAAATCCCGTACGACATCCCGTACAAAATCCTGTACGAAATCCAGTCCGAAATCCCATCCGAAATCCCGTCCGAAATCCCGTCCGAAATCCCGTCCAAAATCCGTACGACATCACGAAATCCTGTACGAAATCCCGTACGAAATCGAAATCCCGTATGAAATCGAAATCCCGTACGAAATCCCATACGAAATCCCGTACGAAATCTAAATCCCGTCCAAAATCTAAATCACGTCCGAAATCCCGTCCAAAAACCAGTCCGAAATCCCTTCCGAAATCCCGTACGAAATCCTGTACGAAATCCAGTCCGAAATCCCGTACAAAATCGTAATCCCGTCCGAAATCCCGTACGAAATCGAAATCCCGTATGAAATCGAAATCCCGTTTGAAATCCCGTACGAAATCCCATCCGAAATCCGTCCGAAATCGCGTCCGAAATCCAGTCCGAAATCCCGTACGAAATCCAGTACGAAATCCCGTAAGAAATTCCCGTACGAAATCCCGTCCGAAATCCCGTCCGAAATCCTGTCCGAAATCCCGTACGAAATCCCGTACGAAATCCCGTACGAAATCCCGTACGAAATCCATCCGAAATCCCGTCCGAAATCGCGTCCGAAATCCAGTCCGAAATCCCGTACGAAATCCAGTACGAAATCCCGTAAGAAATCCCGTACGAAATCCCGTACGAAATCCCGTACGAAATCCCATACGAAATCCCTGTCCGAAATCCCGTCTGAAATCCCGTCCGAAATCCCGTACGAAATCCCGTCCGAAATCCCGTCCGAAATCCAGTCCGAAATCTCGTACGAATCCCATACAAATCCTGTACGAAATCCAGTCCGAAATCTCATCCGAAATCCCGTCCGAAATCCCGTCCAAAATCCCGTCCAAAATCCTGTACGACATCCCGTACGAAATCCAGTCCGAAATCCCGTCCGAAATCCCGTCCAAAATTCTGTACGAAATCCCGTACGAAATCCTGTACGAAATCCAGTCCGAAATCCCATCCGAAATCCCCGTCCGAAATCCTGTCCGAAATCCCGTCCAAAATCCCGTACGACATCCCGTACGAAATCCTGTACGAAATCCCGTACGAAATCGCGTCCGAAATCCAGTCCGAAATCCCGTACGAAATCCAGTACGAAATCCCGTAAGAAATCCCGTACGAAATCCCGTCCGAAATCCCGTCCGAAATCCCGTACGAAATCCCGTACGAAATCCCGTACGAAATCCCATACGAAATCCCGTCCGAAATCCCGTCTGAAATACCGTCCGAAATCCGTACGAATCCCTTCCGAAATCCCGTCCGAAATCCAGTCCGAAATCCCGTACGAAATCCCATACAAAATCCTGTCCGAAATCCCATACGAAATCCTGTACGAAATCCAGTCCGAAATCCCATCCAAAATCCGTCCAAAATCCCGTCCTAAATCCCGTCCAAATCCTGTACGAAATCCCATACGAAATCCTGTACGAATCCAGTCCGAAAATCCCATCCAAAATCCCGTCCAAAATCCCGTCCGAATCCCGTCCAAAATCCCGTACGACATCCCGTACGAAATCCCGTACGAAATCCCATACGAAATCCCTTCCTAAATCTAAATCCCGTCCAAAATCTAATCACGTCCGAAATCCCTTCCAAAAACCAGTCCGAAAATCCCTTCCCGAAATCCCTTACGAAATCCCGTACGAAATCGAAATTTCGTACGAATCGAAATCCCGTACGAAATCCCGTCCGAAATCCCGTCCCGAAATCCAGTCCGAAATCCCGTACGAAATCCCATACAAAATCCTGTACGAAATCCCAGTCCGAAATCTTCATCCGAAATCCCGTCCGAAATCCCAGTCCGAAATCCCGTCCAAAATCCTGTACGACATCCCGTACGAACTCCTGTACGAAATCCAGTCCGAAATCCCGTCCGAAATCCTGTTCCGAAATCCCGTCCCAAAATCCGTACGACATCCCGTACAAAATCCTGTACGAAATCCAGTCCGAAATCCCATCCGAAATCCCGTCCGGAAATCCGTCCGAATCACGTCCAAAATCCCGTACGACATCACGAAATCCTGTACGAAATCCCGTACGAAATCGAAATCCCGTATGAAATCGAAATCCCGTACGGAAATCCCATACGAAATCGTACGAAATCTAAATCCCGTCCAAAATCTAAATCACGTCCGAAATCCCGTCCAAAAACCAGTCCGAAATCCCTTCCGAAATCCCGTACGAAATCCTGTACGAAATCCAGTCCGAAATCCCGTACAAAATCGTAATCCCGTCCGAAATCCCGTACGAAATCGAAATCCCGTATGAAATCGAAATCCGTTTGAAATCCCGTACGAAATCCCATCCCGAAATCCCGTCCGAAATCGCGTCCGAAATCCCGTCCGAAATCCGTACGAAATCCAGTACGAAATCCCGTAAGAAATCCCGTACGAAATCCCGTCCGAAATCCCGTCCGAAATCCTGTACGAAATCCCGTACGAAATCCCGTACGAAATCCCATACAAAATCCCGTCCGAAATCCCGTCTGAAATCCCGTCCGAAATCCCATACGACATCCTGTACGAAATCCCGTACGAAATCCTGTACGAAATCCAGTCCGAAATCCCATCCGAAATCCCGTCCGAAATCCCGTCCGAAATCCCGTCCAAAATCCTGTACGACATCCCGTACGAAATCCCGTACGAAATCCCATACGAAATCCCTTCCTAAATCTAAATCCCGTCCAAATCTAAATCACGTCCGAAATCCCGTCCAAAAACCAGTCCGAAATCCCTTCCGAAATCCGGTACGAAATCCGTACGAAATCCAGTCCGAAATCCCGTACAAAATCGTAATCCCGTACGAAATCCCGTACGAAATCGAAATTTCGTACGAAATCGAAATCCCGTACGAAATCCCGTACGAATCCCGTACGAAATCCCATCCGAAATCCGTCCGAAATCGCGTCCGAAATCCAGTCCGAAATCCCGTACGAAATCCAGTACGAAATCCCGTAAGAAATCCCGTACGAAATCCCGTACGAAATCCCGTACGAAATCCCATACGAAATAACGTCCGAAATCCCGTCTGAAATCCCGTCCGAAATCCCGTACGAAATCCCGGTCCGAAATCCCGTCCGAAATCCAGTCCGAAATCTCGTACGAAATCCCATACAAAATCCTGTACGAAATCCAGTCCGAAATCTCATCCGAAATCCCGTCCGAAATCCCGTCCAAAATCCGTCCAAAATCCTGTACGACATCCCGTACGAAATCCAGTCCGAAATCCCGTCCGAAATCCCGTCCAAAATTCTGTACCGAAATCCCGTACGAAATCCTGTACGAAATCCAGTCCGAATCCCATCCGAAATCCGTCCGAAATCCTGTCCGAAATCCCGTCCAAAATCCCGTACGACATCCCGTACGAAATCCTGTACGAAATCCCGTACGAAATCGCGTCCGAAATCCAGTCCGAAATCCGTACGAAATCCAGTACGAAATCCCGTAAGCAATCCCGTACGAAATCCCGTCCGAAATCCCGTCCGAAATCCGTACGAAATCCCGTACGAAATCCTGTACGAAATCCCATACGAAATCCCGTCCGAAATCCCGTCTGAAATCCCGTCCGAAATCCCGTACGAAATCCCGTCCGAAATCCCGTCCGAAATCCAGTCCGACAATCCCGTACGAAATCCCATACAAAATCCTGTCCGAAATCCCATACGAAATCCTGTACGAAATCCATTCCGAAATCCCATCCAAAATCCGTCCAAAATCCCGTCCGAAATCCCGTCCAAAATCCTGTACGAAATCCCATACGAAATCCTGTACGAAATCCAGTCCGAAATCCCATCCAAAATCCCGTCCAAAATCCCGTCCGAAATCCGTCCAAAATCCCGTACGACATCCCGTACGAAATCCCGTACGAAATCCCATACGAAATCCCTTCCTAAATCTAAATCCCGTCCAAAATCTAAATCACGTCCGAAATCCCTTCCAAAAACCAGTCCGAAATCCCTTCCGAAATCCCTTACGAAATCCCGTACGAAATCGAAATTTCGTACGAAATCGAAATCCCGTACGAAATCCCGTACGAAATCCTATTCGAAATCCCGTCCGAAATCGCGTCCGAAATCCAGTCCGAAATCCCGTACGAAATCCCGTACGAAATCCCATACGAAAATCCCGTCCGAAATCCCGTCTGAAATCCCGTCCGAAATCCCGTACGAAATCCCGTCCGAAATCCCATCCGAAATCCAGTCCGAATCCCGTACGAAATCCCATACAAAATCCTGTACGAAATCCAGTCCGAAATCTCATCCGAAATCCCGTCCGAAATCCCGTCCGAAATCCCGTCCGAAAATCCTGTACGACATCCCGTACGAAATCCTGTACGAAATCCAGTCCGAATCCCGTCCGAAATCCCGTCCAAAATTCTGTACGCAAATCCCGTACGAAATCCTGTACGAAATCCAGTCCGAAATCCCATCCGAAATCCCGTCCGAAATCCGTCCGCATATCCCGTCCAAAATCCCGTACGACATCCCGTACGAAATACCTGTACGAAATCCTGTACGAAATCGAAATCCCGTATGAAATCGAAATCCCGTACGAAATCCCGTCCGACATCCCGTCCAAATCCCGTCCGAAATTCCCGTCCGAAATCCCGTCTGAAATCCTGTCTGAAATCCCGTCCGAAATCCCGTACGAAATCCTGTACGAAATCCCATACAAAATCCCGTACGAAATCCCGTACAAAATCGAAATCCCGTACGAAATCCGGAGGAAATCGAAATCCCGTCGGAAATCCATCAGAAATCTCGTACAAAATAGAAATCCCTTACAAAATCCCGTACGAAATCGAAATCCCGTACGAAATCCCGTAGAAAATCGAAATCCCATACGAAATCCCGTACGAAATCCCGTCTGAAATCGAAATCCGTCCGAAATCCTGTACGAAATCGAAATCCCTTACAAAATCCCGTTCGACATCCCGTACGAAATAGAAATCCCGTACGAAATCGAAATCCCGTATGAAATCCCGTCCGAAATCGAAATCCCGTCCGAATCCCGTTCGAAATCCCGTCCGAAATCCCGTCCGAAATCCCGTACGAAATCCAGTACGAAATCCCGTAAGAAATCCCGTACAAAATCCCGTCCGAAATCCCGTCTGAAATCCTGTACAAAATCCCGTACAAAATCCCGTACGAAATCCATACGAAATCCCGTCCGAAATCCCGTCCGAAATCCAGTCCGAAATCCCGTACGAAATCCCATACAAATCCTGTACGAAATCCAGTCCGAAATCTCATCCGAAATCCCGTCCGAAATCCCGTCCGAAATCCCGTCCAAAATCCTGTACGACATCCCGTACGAAATCCTGTACGAAATCCAGTCCGAAATCCCGTCCGAAATCCCGTCCAAAATTCTGTACGAAATCCCGTACGAAATCCTGTACGAAATCCAGTCGAAATCCCATCCGAAATCCCGTCCGAAATCCTGTCCGAAATCCCGTCCAAATATCCCGTACGACATCCCGTACGAAATCCTGTACGAAATCCTGTACGAATCGAAATCCCGTATGAAATCGAAATCCCGTACGAAATCCCGTCCGAAATCCCGTCCAAAATCCCGTCCGAAATCCCGTCCGAAATCCCGTCTGAAATCCTGTCCGAAATCCCGTCCGAAATCCCGTACGAAATCCTGTACGAAATCCCATACAAAATCCCGTACGAAATCCCGTACAAAATCGAAATCCCGTACGAAATCCCGGAGGAAATCGAAATCCCGTCGGAAATCCAGTCAGAATCTCGTACAAAATAGAAATCCCTTACAAAATCCCGTACCGAAATCGAAATCCCGTACGAAATCCCGTAGAAAATCGAAATCCCATACGAAATCCCGTACGAAATCCCGTCTGAAATCGAAATCCCGTCCGAAATCCTGTACGAAATCGAAATCCCTTACAAAATCCCGTTCGACATCCCGTACGAAATAGAAAATCCCGTACGAAATCGAAATCCCGTATGAAATCCCGTCCGAAATCGAAATCCCGTCCGAAATCCCGTTCGAAATCCCGTCCGAAATCCCGTCCGAAATCCCGTACGAAATCCAGTACGAAATCCCGTAAGAAATCCCGTACAAAATCCCGTCCGAAATCCCGTCTGAAATCCTGTACAAAATCCCGTACAAAATCCCGTACGAAATTCCCATACGAAATCCCGTCCGAAATCCCGTCCGAAATCCAGTCCGAAATCCCGTACGAAATCCCATACAAAATCCTGTACGAAAATCCAGTCCGAAATCTCATCCGAAATCCCGTCCGAAATCCCGTCCGAAATCCCGTCCAAAATCCTGTACGACATCCCGTACGAAATCCTGTACGAAATCCAGTCCGAAATCCCGTCCGAAATCCCGTCCAAAATTCTGTACGAAATCCCGTACGAAATCCTGTACGAAATCCAGTCGAAATCCCATCCGAAATCCCGTCCGAAATCCTGTCCGAAATCCCGTCCAATATCCCGTACGACATCCCGTACGAAATCCTGTACGAAATCCTGTACGAAATCGAAATCCCGTATGAAATCGAAATCCCGTACGAAATCCGTCCTGAAATCCCGTCCAAAATCCCATCCGAAATCCCGTCCGAAATCCCGTCTGAAATCCTGTCCGAAATCCCGTCCGAAATCCCGTACGAAATCCTGTACGAAATCCCATACAAAATCCCGTACGAAATCCCGTACAAAATCGAAATCCCGTACGAAATCCCGGAGGAAATCGAAATCCCGTCGGAAATCCCGTCAGAAATCTCGTACAAAATAGAAATCCCTTACAAAATCCCGTACGAAATCGAAATCCCGTACGAAATCCCGTAGAAATCGAAATCCCATACGAAATCCCGTACGAAATCCCGTCTGAAATCGAAATCCCGTCCGAAATCCTGTACGAAATCGAAATCCCTTACAAAATCCCGTTCGACATCCCGTACGAAATAGAAATCCCGTACGAAATCGAAATCCCGTATGAAATCCCGTCCGAAATCGAAATCCCGTCCGAAATCCCGTTCGAAATCCCGTCCGAAATCCCGTCCGAAATCCCGTACGAATCCAGTACGAAATCCCGTAAGAAATCCCGTACAAAATCCCGTCCGAAATCCCGTCTGAAATCCTGTACAAAATCCCGTACAAAATCCCGTACGAAATCCCATACGAATCCCGTCCGAAATCCCGTCCGAAATCCAGTCCGAAATCCCGTACGAAATCCCATACAAAATCCTGTACGAAATCCAGTCCGAAATCTCATCCGAAATCCCGTCCGAAATCCCGTCCGAAATCCCGTCCAAAATCCTGTACGAAATCCCTTACGAAATCCTGTACGAAATCCAGTCCGAAATCCCGTCCGAAATCGCGTCCGAAATCCCGTACGACATTCCCGTACGAAATCCTGTACGAAATCCCGTACGAAATCGAATCCCGTATGAAATCGAAATCCCGTACGAAATCCCGTCCGAAATCCCGTACGAAATCCCGTCCGAAATCCCGTCCGAAATCCCGTCTGAAATCCTGTCCGAAATCCCGTCCGAAATCCCGTACGAAATCCTGTACGAAATCCCATACAAAATCCCGTACGAAATCCGTACAAATCGAAATCCCGTACGAAATCCCGGAGGAAATCGAAATCCCGTCGGAAATCCCGTCAGAAATCTCGTACAAAATAGAAATCCCTTACAAAATCCCGTACGAAATCGAAATCCCGTACGAAATCCCATAGAAAATCGAAATACCATACGAAATCCCGTACGAAATCCCGTCTGAAATCGAAATCCCGTCCGAAATCCTGTACGAAATTGAAATCCCTTACAAAATCCCGTTCGACATCCCGTACGAAATAGAAATCCCGTACGAAATCCCGTACGAAATCGAAACCCCGTACGAAATCGAAATCCCGTACAAATCCCGTCCGAAATCGAAATCCCGTCCGAAATTCCGTTCGAAATCCCGTCCGAAATCCCGTCCGAAATCCCGTCCGAAATCCCGTACGAAATCCAGTACGAAATCCCGTAAGAAATCCCGTACGAAATCCCGTCCGAAATCCGTCTGAAATCCTGTACGAAATCCCGTACAAAATCCCGTACTAAATCCCATACGAAATCCCGTCCGAAATCCCGTCCGAAATCCAGTCCGAAATCCCGTACGAAAATCCCATACAAATCCTGTACGAAATCCAGTCCGAAATCTCATCCGAAATCCCGTCCGAAATCCCGTCCGAAATCCCGTCCACAAATCCTGTACGAAATCCCGTACGAAATCCTGTACGAAATCCAGTCCGAATCCCATCCGAAATCCCCGTTCGAAATCCGTCCGAAATCCCGTCCAAAATCCCGTACGACATCCCGTACGAAATCCTGTACGAAATCCCGTACGAATCGAAATCCCGTATGAAATCGAAATCCCCGTACGAAATCCCGTACGAAATCCCGTACGAAATCGAAATCCCGTACGAAATCCCATACGAAATCCCTTCTGAAATCTAAATCCCGTCCAAAATCTAAATCAAGTCCGAAATCCCGTCCGAAAACCAGTCAGAAATACCTTCCGAAATCCCGTACGAAATCTTGTACGAAATCCAGTCCGAAATCCCGTACAAAATCGTAATCCCGTACGAAATCCCGTACGACATCGAATCCCGTATGAAATCGAAATCCCGTTTGAAATCCCGTACGAAATCGAAATCCCGTACGAAATCCCATACGAAATCCCTTCCGAAATCGAAATCCCGTCCGATATCTAAATCCCGTCCGAAATCCCGTCCAAAAACCAGTCCGAAATCCCGTACGAAATCCTGTATGAAATACAGTCCGAAATCCCGCACAAAAACGTAATCCCATACGAAATCCCGTACGAAATCGAAATCCCGTATGAAATCGAAATCCCGTTTGAAATCCCGTACGAAATCCCGTATGAAATCGAAATCCCGTACGAAATCCCATACGAAATCCCTTCCGAAATCTAAATCCCGTCCGATATCTAAATCCCGTCCGAAATCCCGTCCAAAAACCAATCCGAAATCCCGTTACGAAATCCTGTATGAAATACAGTCCGAAATCCCGTACAAAATCGAAATCCCGTACGAAATCCCGTACGAAATCCCGTACGAAATCCCATCCGAAATCCCGTCCGAAATCGCGATCCGAAATCCCGTCCACAATTCTGTCCGAAATCCCGTACGAAATCCCAGTACGACATCCCGTACGAAATCCTGTACGAAATCCCGTACAAATCGAAATCCCGTATGAAATCGAAATCCCGTACGAAATCCCGTCCGAAATCCCGTCCGAAATCCCGTCCGAATCCCGTCTGAAATCCTGTCCGAAATCCCGTCCGAATCCGTCCGAATCCTGTACGAAATCCCATACAATCCGTACGAAATCCCGTACGAAATCCTATACGAAATCCCGTCCGAAATCCCGTCTGAAATCCCGTCTGAATCCTGTACGAAATCCCGTCCGAAAATCCCGTCCGAAATCCAGTCCGAAATCCCGTACGAAATCCCATACAAAATCCTGTACGAAATCCAGTCCGAAATCTCATCCGAAATCCCGTCCGAAATCCCGTCCGAAATCCCGTCCGAAATCCCGTCCGAAATCCTGTCCAAATCCTGTACGACATCCCGTACGAAATCCTGTACGAAATCCAGTCCGAAATCCCCGTCCGAAATCCGTCCAAAATTCTGTACGAAATCTCGTACAAAATCTGTACGAAATCCAGTCCGAAATCCCATCCGAAATCCCGTCCGAAATCCCGTCCGAAATCCCGTCCAAAATCCCGTACGAAATCCCGTACGAAATCCTGTACGAAATCCGTACGAATCGAATCCCGTATGAAATCGAAATCCCGTACGAAATCCCGTCCGAAATCCCGTCCGAAATCCCGTCCGAATCCCGTCCGAAATCCCGTCTGAAATCCTGTCCGAAATCCCGTCCGAAATCCCGTCCGAAATCCTGTACAAATCCATACAAAATCCCGTACGAAATCCCGTACGAAATCGAAATCCCGTACAAAATCCCGGAGGAAATCGAAATCCCGTCGGAAATCCGTCAGAAATCCCGTACGAAATAGAAATCCCTTACAAAGTCCCGTACGAAATCGAAATCCCATACGAAATCCCGTACGAAATCCCGTCTGAAATCGAAATCCCGTCCGAAATCCTGTACGAAATCGAAATCCCTTACAAAATCCCGTTCGACATCCCGTACGAAATAGAAATCCCGTACGAAATCCCGTACGAAATCGAAATCCCGTTCAAAATCCCGTACGAAATCGAAATCCCGTACGAAATCCGTCCGAAATCCCGTCCGAAATCCCGTCCGAAATCCTGTACGAAATCCCGTACGAAATCCCGTATGAAATCTTATACGAAATCCCGTCCGAAATCCCGTCTGAAATCCTGTCCGAAATCCGTACAAAATCCCGTTCGAAATCCCGTCCGAAATCCAGTCCGAAATCCCGTACGAAATCCCATACAAAATCCTGTACGAAATCCAGTCCGAAATCCCATCCGAAATCCCGTCCAAATCCTGTACAAAATCCCGTACGAAATCCTGTACGAAATCCAGTCCGAAATCCCATCCGAAATCCCGTCCGAAATCCCGTCCGAAATCCCGTCCAAAATCCCGTACGACATCCCGTACGAAATCCTGTACGAAATCCCGTGCGAAATCGAAATCCCATATGAAATCGAAATCCCGTACGAAATCCTTACGAAATCCCTTCCTAAATCTAAATCCCGTCCAAAATCTAAATCACGTCCGAAATCCCGTCCAAAAACCAGTCCGAAATCCCTTCCTAAATCCCGTACGAAATCCTGTACGAAATCCAGTCCGAAATCCCGTACAAAATCGTAATCCATACGAAATCCCGTACGAAATCGAAATTTCGTACGAAACGAAATCCCGTACGAATCCGTACGAAATCCCGTACGAAATCCCATCCAGAATCCCGTCCGAAATCGCGTCCGAAATCCAGTCCGAAAACCCCGTACGAAATTCCATACGAAATCCCGTAAAAAATCCCGTACGAAATCCCGTCCGAAATCCCGTCCGAATCCTGTACGAAATCCCGTACGAAATCCCGTACGAAATCCATACGAAATCCCGTCCGAAATCCGTCTGAATCCCGTCCGAAAACCCGTACGAAATCCCGCCCGAAATCCCGTCCGAAATCCAGTCCGAAATCCCGCACAAAACGTAATCCATACGAAATCCCGTACGAAATCGAAATCCCGTATGAAATCGAAATCCCGTTTGAAATCCCGTACGAAATCCCGTATGAAATCGAAATCCCGTACGAAATCCCATACGAATCCCTTCCGAAATCTAAATCCCGTCCGATATCTAAATCCCGTCCGAAATCCGTCCAAAAACCAGTCCGAAATCCCGTACGAAATCCTGTATGAAATACAGTCCGAAATCCCGTACAAAATCGAAATCCGTACGAAATCCCGTACGAAATCCCGTACGAAATCCCATCCGAAATCCCGTCCGAAATCGCGTCCGAAATCCCGTCCAAAATTCTGTCCGAAATCCCGTACGAAATCCAGTACGACATCCCGTACGAAAATCCTGTACGAAATCCCGTACGAAATCGAAATCCCGTATGAAATCGAAATCCCGTACGAAATCCCGTCCGAAATCCCGTCCGAAATCCCGTCCGAACTCACGTCTGAAATCCTGTCCGAAATCCCGTCCGAAATCCCGTCCGAATCCTGTACGAAATCCCATACAAAATCCCGTACGAAATCCCGTACGAAATCCTATACGAAATCCCGTCCGAAATCCCGTCTGAAATCCCGTCTGAAATCCTGTACGAAATCCCGTCCGAAATCCCGTCCGAAATCCAGTCCGAAATCCCGTACGAAATCCCATACAAAATCCTGTACGAAATCCAGTCCGAAATCTCATCCGAAATCCCCGTCCGAAATCCCGTCCGAAATCCCGTCCGAAATCCCGTCCGAAATCCTGTCCAAAATCCTGTACGACATCCCGTACGAAATCCTGTACGAAATCCAGTCCGAAATCCCGTCCGAAATCCCGTCCAAATTCTGTACGAAATCTCGTACAAAATCCTGTACGAAATCCAGTCCGAAATCCCATCCGAAATCCCGTCCGAAATCCCGTCCGAAATCCCGTCCAAAATCCCGTACGAAATCCCGTACGAAATCCTGTACGAAATCCCGTACGAATCGAAATCCCGTATGAAATCGAAATCCCGTACGAAATCCCGTCCGAAATCCCGTCCGAAATCCCGTCCGAAATCCCGTCCGAAATCCCGTCTGAAATCCTGTCCGAAATCCCGTCCGAAATCCCGTCCGAAATCCTGTACAAATCCATACAAAATCCCGTACGAAATCCCGTACGAAATCGAAATCCCGTACAAAATCCCGGAGGAAATCGAAATCCCGTCGGAAATCCCGTCAGAAATCCCGTACGAAATAGAAATCCCTTACAAAGTCCCGTACGAAATCGAAATCCCATACGAAATCCCGTACGAAATCCCGTCTGAAATCGAAATCCCGTCCGAAATCCTGTACGAAATCGAAATCCCTTACAAAATCCCGTTCGACATCCCGTACGAAATAGAAATCCCGTACGAAATCCCGTACGAAATCGAAATCCCGTTCAAAATCCCGTACGAAATAGAAATCCCGTACGAAATCCCGTACGAAATCGAAATCCCGTTCGAAATCCCGTACGAAATCGAAATCCCGTACGAAATCCCGTCCGAAATCCCGTCCGAAATCCCGTCCGAAATCCTGTACGAAATCCCGTACGAAATCCCGTATGAAATCTTATACGAAATCCCGTCCGAAATCCCGTCTGAAATCCTGTCCGAAATCCCGTACAAAATCCCGTTCGAAATCCCGTCCGAAATCCAGTCCGAAATCCCGTACGAAATCCCATACAAAATCCTGTACGAAATCCAGTCCGAAATCCCATCCGAAATCCCGTCCAAAATCCTGTACAAAATCCCGTACGAAATCCTGTACGAAATCCAGTCCGAAATCCCATCCGAAATCCCGTCCGAAATCCCGTCCGAAATCCCGTCCAAAATCCCGTACGACATCCCGTACGAAATCCTGTACGAAATCCCGTGCGAAATCGAAATCCCATATGAAATCGAAATCCCGTACGAAATCCCTTACGAAATCCCTTCCTAAATCTAAATCCCGTCCAAAATCTAAATCACGTCCGAAATCCCGTCCAAAAACCAGTCCGAAATCCCTTCCGAAATCCCGTACGAAATCCTGTACGAAATCCAGTCCGAAATCCCGTACAAAATCGTAATCCCGTACGAAATCCCGTACGAAATCGAAATTTCGTACGAAATCGAAATCCCGTACGAAATCCCGTACGAAATCCCGTACGAAATCCCATCCGAAATCCCGTCCGAAATCGCGTCCGAAATCCAGTCCGAAAACCCGTACGAAATCCAGTACGAAATCCCGTAAAAAATCCCGTACGAAATCCCGTCCGAAATCCCGTCCGAAATCCTGTACGAAATCCCGTACGAAATCCCGTACGAAATCCCATACGAAATCCCGTCCGAAATCCCGTCTGAAATCCCGTCCGAAACCCGTACGAAATCCCGCCCGAAATCCCGTCCGAAATCCAGTCCGAAATCCCGTACGAAATCCCATACAAAATCCTGTACGAAATCCAGTCCGAAATCTCATCTGAAATCCCGTCCGAAATCCCGTCCGAAATCCCGTCCAAAATCCTGTACGAAATCCCGTACGAAATCCTGTACGAAATCCAGTCCGAAATCCCATCCGAAATCCCGTTCGAAATCCCGTCCGAAATCCCGTCCAAAATCCCGTACGACATCCCGTACGAAATCCTGTACGAAATCCCGTACGAAATCGAAATCCCGTATGAAATCGAAATCCCGTACGAAATCCCGTACGAAATCGAAATCCCGTACGAAATCCCATACGAAATCCCTTCCGAAATCTAAATCCCGTCCAAAATCTAAATCAAGTCCGAAATCCCGTCCAAAAACCAGTCCGAAATACCTTCCGAAATCCCGTACGAAATCTTGTACGAAATCCAGTCCGAAATCCCGTACAAAATCGTAATCCCGTACGAAATCCCATACGAAATCGAAATCCCGTTTGAAATCCCGTACGAAATCCCGTATGAAATCGAAATCCCGTACGAAATCCCATACGAAATCCCTTCCGAAATCTAAATCCCGTCCGATATCTAAATCCCGTCCGAAATCCCGTCCAAAAACCAGTCCGAAATCCCGTACGAAATCCCGTACGAAATCCCATCCGAAATCCCGTCCGAAATCGCGTCCGAAATCCCGTCCAAAATTCTGTCCGAAATCCCGTACGAAATCCAGTACGAAATCCCGTAAGAAATCCCGTACGAAATCCCGTCCGAAATCCCGTCCGAAATCCTGTACGAAATCCCGTACGAAATCCCGTACGAAATCCTATACGAAATCCCGTCCGAAATCCCGTCTGAAATCCCGTCTGAAATCCTGTACGAAATCCCGTCCGAAATCCCATCCGAAATCCAGTCCGAAATCCCGTACGAAATCCCATACAAAATCCTGTACGAAATCCAGTCCGAAATCTCATCCGAAATCCCGTCCGAAATCCCGTCCGAAATCCCGTCCAAAATCCTGTACGAAATCCCGTCCGAAATCCCGTCCGAAATCCCGTCCGAAATCCTGTCCAAAATCCTGTACGACATCCCGTACGAAATCCTGTACGAAATCCCATACGAAATCCCGTCCGAAATCCCGTCTGAAATCCCGTCCGAAATCCCGTACGAAATCCCGTCCGAAATCCCGTCCGAAATCCAGTCCGAAATCCCGTACGAAATCCCATACAAAATCCTGTCCGAAATCCCGTCCGAAATCCCGTACGAAATCCCGTCCAAAATCCTGTACGACATCCCGTACGAAATCCTGTACGAAATCCAGTCCGAAATCCCGTCCAAAATCCTGTACGAAATCCCATACGAAATCCTGTACGAAATCCAGTCCGAAATCCCATCCAAAATCCCGTCCAAAATCCCGTCCGAAATCCCGTCCAAAATCCCGTACGACATCCCGTACGAAATCCCGTACGAAATCCCATACGAAATCCCTTCCTAAATCTAAATCCCGTCCAAAATCTAAATCACGTCCGAAATCCCTTCCAAAAACCAGTCCGAAATCCCTTCCGAAATCCCTTACGAAATCCCGTACAAAATCGAAATTTCGTACGAAATCGAAATCCCGTACGAAATCCCGTACGAAATCCTATTCGAAATCCCGTCCGAAATCGCGTCCGAAATCCAGTCCGAAATCCCGTACGAAATCCCGTACGAAATCCCATACGAAATCCCGTCCGAAATCCCGTCTGAAATCCCGTCCGAAATCCCGTACGAAATCCCGTACGAAATCCCATACGAAATCCCTTCCTAAATCTAAATCCCGTCCAAAATCTAAATCACGTCTGAAATCCCTTCCAAAAACCAGTCCGAAATCCCTTCCGAAATCCCTTACGAAATCCCGTACGAAATCGAAATTTCGTACGAAATCGAAATCCCGTACGAAATCCCGTACGAAATCCTATTCGAAATCCCGTCCGAAATCGCGTCCGAAATCCAGTCCGAAATCCCGTACGAAATCCCGTACGAAATCCCATACGAAATCCTGTCCGAAATCCCGTCTGAAATCCCGTCCGAAATCCCGTACGAAATCCCGTCCGAAATCCCATCCGAAATCCAGTCCGAAATCCCGTACGAAATCCCATACAAAATCCTGTACGAAATCCAGTCCGAAATCTCATCCGAAATCCCGTCCGAAATCCCGTCCGAAATCCCGTCCAAAATCCTGTACGACATCCCGTACGAAATCCTGTACGAAATCCAGTCCGAAATCCCGTCCGAAATCCCGTCCAAAATTCTGTACGAAATCCCGTACGAAATCCTGTACGAAATCCAGTCCGAAATCCCATCCGAAATCCCGTCCGAAATCCCGTCCGAAATCCCGTCCAAAATCCCGTACGACATCCCGTACGAAATCCTGTACGAAATCCTGTACGAAATCAAAATCCCGTATGAAATCGAAATCCCGTACGAAATCCCGTCCGAAATCCCGTCCAAAATCCCGTCCGAAATCCCGTCCGAAATCCCGTCTGAAATCCTGTCCGAAATCCCGTCTGAAATCCCGTACGAAATCCTGTACGAAATCCCATACAAAATCCCGTACGAAATCCCGTACAAAATCGAAATCCCGTACGAAATCCCGGAGGAAATCGAAATCCCGTCGGAAATCCCGTCAGAAATCTCGTACAAAATAGAAATCCCTTACAAAATCCCGTACGAAATCGAAATCCCGTACGAAATCCCGTAGAAAATCGAAATCCCATACGAAATCCCGTACGAAATCCCGTCTGAAATCGAAATCCCGTCCGAAATCCTGTACGAAATCGAAATCCCTTACAAAATCCCGTTCGACATCCCGTACGAAATAGAAATCCCGTACGAAATCGAAATCCCGTATGAAATCCCGTCCGAAATCGAAATCCCGTCCGAAATCCCGTTCGAAATCCCGTCCGAAATCCCGTCCGAAATCCCGTACGAAATCCAGTACGAAATCCCGTAAGAAATCCCGTACGAAATCCCGTCCGAAATCCCGTCTGAAATCCTGTACAAAATCCCGTACAAAATCCCGTACGAAATCCCATACGAAATCCCGTCCGAAATCCCGTCCGAAATCCAGTCCGAAATCCGTACAAAATCCCATACAAAATCCTGTACGAAATCCAGTCCGAAATCTCATCCGAAATCCCGTCCGAAATCCCGTCCGAAATCCCGTCCAAAATCCTGTACGAAATCCCTTACGAAATCCTGTACGAAATCCAGTCCGAAAGCCCATCCGAAATCCCGTTCGAAATCCCGTCCGAAATCCCGTCCAAAATCCCGTACGACATCCCGTACAAAATCCTGTACGAAATCCCGTACGAAATCGAAATCCCGTATGAAATCGAAATCCCGTACGAAATCCCGTCCGAAATCCCGTCCAAAATCCCGTCCGAAATCCCGTCCGAAATCCCGTCTGAAATCCTGTCCGAAATCCCGTCCGAAATCCCGTACGAAATCCTGTACGAAATCGCATACAAAATCCCGTACGAAATCCCGTACAAAATCGAAATCCCGTTCGAAATCCCGGAGGAAATCGAAATCCCGTCGGAAATCCCGTTCGAAATCCCGTCCGAAATCGAAATCCCGTCCGAAATCCCGTTCGAAATCCCGTCCGAAATCCCGTCCGAAATCCCGTCCCGTCCGAAATCCCGTACGAAATCCAGTACGAAATCCCGTAAGAAATCCCGTACGAATCCCGTCCGAAATCCCGTCTGAAATCCTGTACGAAATCCCGTACAAAATCCCGTACTAAATCCCATACGAAATCCCGTCCGAAATCCCGTCCAAAATCCAGTCCGAAATCCCGTACGAAATCCCATACAAAATCCTGTACGAAATCCAGTCCGAAATCTCATCCGAAATCCCCTCCGAAATCCCGTCCGAAATCCCGTCCAAAATCCTGTACGAAATCCCGTACGAAATCCTGTACGAAATCCAGTCCGAAATCCCATCCGAAATCCCGTTCGAAATCCCGTACGAAATCCTGTACGAAATCCCATACAAAATCCCGTACGAAATCCCGTACAAAATCGAAATCCCGTACGAAATCCCGGAGGAAATCGAAATCCCGTCGGAAATCCCGTCAGAAATCTCGTACAAAATAGAAATCCCTTACAAAATCCCGTACGAATCGAAATCCCGTACGAAATCCCGTAGAAAATCGAAATCCCATACGAAATCCCGTACGAAATCCCGTCTGAAATCGAAATCCCGTCCGAAATCCTGTACGAAATCGAAATCCCTTACAAAATCCCGTTCGACATCCCGTACGAAATAGAAATCCCGTACGAAATCGAAATCCCGTATGAAATCCCGTCCGAAATCGAAATCCCGTCCGAAATCCCGTTCGAAATCCCGTCCGAAATCCCGTCCGAATCCCGTACGAAATCCAGTACGAAATCCCGTAAGAAATCCCGTACGAAATCCCGTCCGAAATCCCGTCTGAAATCCTGTACAAAATCCCGTACAAAATCCCGTACGAAATCCCATACGAAATCCCGTCCGAAATCCCGTCCGAAATCCAGTCCGAAATCCCGTACAAAGTCCCATACAAAATCCTGTACGAAATCCAGTCCGAAATCTCATCCGAAATCCCGTCCGAAATCCCGTCCGAAATCCCGTCCAAAATCCTGTACGAAATCCCCTTACGAAATCCTGTACGAAATCCAGTCCGAAATCCCATCCGAAATCCCGTTCGAAATCCCGTCCGAAATCCCGTCCAAAATCCCGTACGACATCCCGTACGAAATCCTGTACGAAATCCCGTACGAAATCGAAATCCCGTATGAAATCGAAATCCCGTACGAAATCCCGTCCGAAATCCCGTCCAAAATCCCGTCCGAAATCCCGTCCGAAATCCCGTCTGAAATCCTGTCCGAAATCCCGTCCGAAATCCCGTACGAAATCCTGTACGAAATCCCATACAAAATCCCGTACGAAATCCCGTACAAAATCGAAATCCCGTATGAAATCCCGGAGGAAATCGAAATCCCGTCGGAAATCCCGTTCGAAATCCCGTCCGAAATCGAAATCCCGTCCGAAATCCCGTTCGAAATCCCGTCCGAAATCCCGTCCGAAATCCCGTCCGAAATCCCGTACGAAATCCAGTACGAAATCCCGTAAGAAATCCCGTACGAAATCCCGTCCGAAATCCCGTCTGAAATCCTGTACGAAATCCCGTACAAAATCCCGTACTAAATCCCATACGAAATCCCGTCCGAAATCCCGTCCGAAATCCAGTCCGAAATCCCGTACGAAATCCCATACAAAATCCTGTACGAAATCCAGTCCGAAATCTCATCCGAAATCCCCTCCGAAATCCCGTCCGAAATCCCGTCCAAAATCCTGTACGAAATCCCGTACGAAATCCTGTACGAAATCCAGTCCGAAATCCCATCCGAAATCCCGTTCGAAATCCCGTCCGAAATCCCGTCCAAAATCCCGTACGACATCCCGTACGAAATCCTGTACGAAATCCCGTACGAAATCGAAATCCCGTATGAAATCGAAATCCCGTACGAAATCCCGTACGAAATCCCGTACGAAATCGAAATCCCGTACGAAATCCCATACGAAATCCCTTCCGAAATCTAAATCCCGTCCAAAATCTAAATCAAGTCCGAAATCCCGTCCAAAAACCAGTCCGAAATACCTTCTGAAATCCCGTACGAAATCTTGTACGAAATCCAGTCCGAAATCCCGTACAAAATCGTAATCCCGTACGAAATCCCGTACGACATCGAAATCCCGTATGAAATCGAAATCCCGTTTGAAATCCCGTACGAAATCCCGTATGAAATCGAAATCCCGTACGAAATTCCATACGAAATCCCTTCCGAAATCGAAATCCCGTCCGATATCTAAATCCCGTCCGAAATCCCGTCCAAAAACCAGTCCGAAATCCCTTCCGAAATCCCGTACGAAATCCTGTACGAAATCCAGTCCGAAATCCCGCGCAAAAACGTAATCCCGTACGAAATCGAAATCCCGTATGAAATCGAAATCCCGTTTGAAATCCCGTACGAAATCCCGTATGAAATCGAAATCCCGTACGAAATCCCATACGAAATCCCTTCCGAAATCTAAATCCCGTCCGATATCTAAATCCCGTCCGAAATCCCGTCCAAAAACCAGTCCGAAATCCCGTACGAAATCCTGTATGAAATACAGTCCGAAATCCCGTACAAAATCGAAATCCCGTACGAAATCCCGTACGAAATCCCGTACGAAATCCCATCCGAAATCCCGTCCGAAATCGCGTCCGAAATCCCGTCCCAAAATTCTGTCCGAAATCCCGTACGAAATCCAGTACGACATCCCGTACGAAATCCTGTACGAAATCCCGTACGAAATCGAAATCCCGTATGAAATCGAAATCCCGTCCGAAATCCCGTCCGAAATCCCGTCCGAAATCCCGTCCGAAATCCCGTCCGAAATCCCGTCTGAAATCCTGTCCGAAATCCCGTCCGAAATCCCGTCCGAAATCCTGTACGAAATCCCATACAAAATCCCGTACGAAATCCCGTACGAAATCCTATACGAAATCCCGTCCGAAATCCCGTCTGAAATCCCGTCTGAAATCCTGTACGAAATCCCGTCCGAAATCCCGTCCGAAATCCAGTCCGAAATCCCGTACGAAATCCCATACAAAATCCTGTACGAAATCCAGTCCGAAATCTCATTCGAAATCCCGTCCGAAATCCCGTCCGAAATCCCGTCCAAAATCCTGTACGAAATCTCGTCCGAAATCCCGTCCGAAATCCCGTCCGAAATCCTGTCCAAAATCCTGTACGACATCCCGTACGAAATCCTGTACGAAATCCCGTCCAAATCCCGTACGACATCCCGTACGAAATCCTGTACGAAATCCCGTACGAAATCGAAATCCCGTATGAAATCGAAATCCCGTACGAAATCCCGTCCGAAATCCCGTCCAAAATCCCGTCCGAAATCCCGTCCGAAATCCCGTCTGAAATCCTGTCCGAAATCCCGTCCGAAATCCCGTACGAAATCCTGTACGAAATCCCATACAAAATCCCGTACGAAATCCCGTACAAAATCGAAATCCCGTACGAAATCCCGGAGGAAATCGAAATCCCGTCGGAAATCCCGTTCGAAATCCCGTCCGAAATCGAAATCCCGTCCGAAATCCCGTTCGAAATCCCGTCCGAAATCCCGTCCGAAATCCCGTCCGAAATCCCGTACGAAATCCAGTACGAAATCCCGTAAGAAATCCCGTACGAAATCCCGTCCGAAATCCCGTCTGAAATCCTGTACGAAATCCCGTACAAAATCCCGTACTAAATCCCATACGAAATCCCGTCCGAAATCCCGTCCGAAATCCAGTCCGAAATCCCGTACGAAATCCCATACAAAATCCTGTACGAAATCCAGTCCGAAATCTCATCCGAAATCCCCTCCGAAATCCCGTCCGAAATCCCGTCCAAAATCCTGTACGAAATCCCGTACGAAATCCTGTACGAAATCCAGTCCGAAATCCCATCCGAAATCCCGTTCGAAATCCCGTCCGAAATCCCGTCCAAAATCCCGTACGACATCCCGTACGAAATCCTGTACGAAATCCCGTACGAAATCGAAATCCCGTATGAAATCGAAATCCCGTACGAAATCCCGTACGAAATCCCGTACGAAATCGAAATCCCGTACGAAATCCCATACGAAATCCCTTCCGAAATCTAAATCCCGTCCAAAATCTAAATCAAGTCCGAAATCCCGTCCAAAAACCAGTCCGAAATACCTTCTGAAATCCCGTACGAAATCTTGTACGAAATCCAGTCCGAAATCCCGTACAAAATCGTAATCCCGTACGAAATCCCGTACGACATCGAAATCCCGTATGAAATCGAAATCGCGTTTGAAATCCCGTACGAAATCCCGTATGAAATCGTAATCCCGTACGAAATTCCATACGAAATCCCTTCCGAAATCGAAATCCCGTCCGATATCTAAATCCCGTCCGAAATCCCGTCCAAAACCAGTCCGAAATCCCTTCCAAAATCCCGTACGAAATCCTGTACGAAATCCAGTCCGAAATCCCGCGCAAAAACGTAATCCCGTACGAAATCCCGTACGAAATCGAAATCCCGTATGAAATCGAAATCCCGTTTGAAATCCCGTACGAAATCCCGTATGAAATCGAAATCCCGTACGAAATCCCATACGAAATCCCTTCCGAAATCTAAATCCCGTCCGATATCTAAATCCCGTCCGAAATCCCGTCCAAAAACCAGTCCGAAATCCCGTACGAAATCCTGTATGAAATACAGTCCGAAATCCCGTACAAAATCGAAATCCCGTACGAAATCCCGTACGAAATCCCGTACGAAATCCCATCCGAAATCCCGTCCGAAATCGCGTCCGAAATCCCGTCCAAAATTCTGTCCGAAATCCGTACGAAATCCAGTACGACATCCCGTACGAAATCCTGTACGAAATCCCGTACGAAATCGAAATCCCGCATGAAATCGAAATCCCGTCCGAAATCCCGTCCGAAATCCCGTCCGAAATCCCGTCTGAAATCCTGTCCGAAATCCCGTCCGAAATCCCGTCCGAAATCCTGTACGAAATCCCATACAAATCCCGTACGAAATCCCGTACGAAATCCTATACGAAATCCCGTCCGAAATCCCGTCTGAAATCCCGTCTGAAATCCTGTACGAAATCCCGTCCGAAATCCCGTCCGAAATCCAGTCCGAAATCCCGTACGAAATCCCATACAAAATCCTGTACAAAATCCAGTCCGAAATCTCATCCGAAATCCCGTCCGAAATCCCGTCCGAAATCCCGTCCAAAATCCTGTATGAAATCTCGTCCGAAATCCCGTCCGAAATCCCGTCCGAAATCCTGTCCAAAATCCTGTACGACATCCCGTACGAAATCCTGTACGAAATCCAGTCCGAAATCCCGTCCGAAATCCCGTCCAAAATTCTGTACGAAATCTCGTACGAAATCCTGTACGAAATCCAGTCCGAAATCCCATCCGAAATCCCGTCCGAAATCCCGTCCGAAATCCCGTCCAAATCCCGTACGAAATCCCGTACGAAATCCTGTACGAAATCCCGTACGAAATCGAAATCCCGTATGAAATCGAAATCCCATACGAAATCCCGTCCGAAATCCCGTCCGAAATCCCGTCCGAAATCCCGTCCGAAATTCTGTCTGAAATCCTGTCCGAAATCCCGTCCGAAATCCCGTCCGAAATCCTGTACAAATCCCATACAAAATCCCATACGAAATCCCGTACGAAATCGAAATCCCATACGAAATCCCTTACGAAATCCCTTCCTAAATCTAAATCCCGTCCAAAATCTAAATCACGTCCGAAATCCCGTCCAAAAACCAGTCCGAATCCCTTCCGAAATCCCGTACGAAATCCTGTACGAAATCCAGTCCGAAATCCCGTACAAAATCGTAATCCCGTACGAAATCCCGTACGAAATCGAAATTTCGTACGAAATCGAAATCCCGTACGAAATCCCGTACGAAATCCCGTACGAAATCCCATCCCAAATCCCGTCCGAAATCGCGTCCGAAATCCAGTCCGAAATCCCGTACGAAATCCAGTACGAAATCCCGTAAGAAATCCCGTACGAAATCCCGTCCGAAATCCCGTCCGAAATCCTGTACGAAATCCCGTACGAAATCCCGTACGAAATCCCATACGAAATCCCGTCCGAAATCCCGTCTGAAATCCCGTCCGAAATCCAGTCCGAAATCCCGTACGAAATCCCATACAAAATCCTGTACGAAATCCAGTCCGAAATCTCATCCGAAATCCCCTCCGAAATCCCGTCCGAAATCCCGTCCAAAATCCCGTACGACATCCCGTACGAAATCCTGTACGAAATCCAGTACGAAATCCCATCCGAAATCCCGTTCGAAATCCCGTCCGAAATCCCGTCCAAAATCCCGTACGACATCCCGTACGAAATCCTGTACGAAATCCCGTACGAAATCGAAATCCCGTATGAAATCGAAATCCGGTACGAAATCCCGTACGAAATCCCGTACGAAATCGAAATCCCGTACGAAATCCCATACGAAATCCCTTCCGAAATCTAAATCCCGTCCAAAATCTAAATCAAGTCCGAAATCCCGTCCAAAAACCAGTCCGAAATACTTTCTGAAATCCCGTACGAAATCTTGTACGAAATCCAGTCCGAAATCCCGTACAAAATCGTAATCCCGTACGAAATCCCGTACGACATCAAATCCCGTATGAAATCGAAATCCCGTTTGAAATCCCGTACGAAATCCCGTATGAAATCGAAATCCCGTACGAAATCCCATACGAAATCCCTTCCGAAATCGAAATCCCGTCCGATATCTAAATCCCGTCCGAAATCCCGTCCAAAAACCAGTCCGAAATCCCTTCCGAAATCCCGTCCGAAATCCCGTCCGAAATCCCGTCTGAAATCCTGTCCGAAATCCCGTCCGAAATCCCGTCCGAAATCCTGTACGAAATCCCATACAAAATCCCGTACGAAATCCCGTACGAAATCCTATACGAAATCCCGTCCGAAATCCCGTCTGAAATCCCGTCTGAAATCCTGTACGAAATCCCGTCCGAAATCCCGTCCGAAATCCAGTCCGAATCCCGTACGAAATCCCATACAAAATCCTGTACGAAATCCAGTCCGAAATCTCATCCGAAATCCCGTCCGAAATCCCGTCCGAAATCCCGTCCAAAATCCTGTACGAAATCTCGTCCGAAATCCCGTCCGAAATCCCGTCCGAAATCCTGTCCAAAATCCTGTACGACATCCCGTACGAAATCCTGTACGAAATCCAGTCCGAAATCCCGTCCGAAATCCCGTCCAAATTCTGTACGAAATCTCGTACGAAATCCTGTACGAAATCCAGTCCGAAATCCCATCCGAAATCCCGTCCGAAATCCCGTCCGAAATCCCGTCCAAAATCCCGTACGAAATCCCGTACGAAATCCTGTACGAAATCCCGTACGAAATCGAAATCCCGTATGAAATCGAAATCCCATACGAAATCCCGTCCGAAATCCCGTCCGAAATCCCGTCCGAAATCCCGTCCGAAATTCTGTCTGAAATCCTGTCCGAAATCCCGTCCGAAATCCCGTCCGAAATCCTGTACAAATCCCATACAAAATCCCATACGAAATCCCGTACGAAATCGAAATCCCATACGAAATCCCTTACGAAATCCCTTCCTAAATCTAAATCCCGTCCAAAATCTAAATCACGTCCGAAATCCCGTCCAAAAACCAGTCCGAAATCCCTTCCGAAATCCCGTACGAAATCCTGTACGAAATCCAGTCCGAAATCCCGTACAAAATCGTAATCCCGTACGAAATCCCGTACGAAATCGAAATTTCGTACGAAATCGAAATCCCGTACGAAATCCCGTACGAAATCCCGTACGAAATCCCATCCGAAATCCCGTCCGAATTGCGTCCGAAATCCAGTCCGAAATCCCGTACGAAATCCAGTACGAAATCCCGTAAGAAATCCCGTACGAAATCCCGTCCGAAATCCCGTCCGAAATCCTGTACGAAATCCCGTACGAAATCCCGTACGAAATCCCATACGAAATCCCGTCCGAAATCCCGTCTGAAATCCCGTCCGAAATCCAGTCCGAAATCCCGTACGAAATCCCATACAAAATCCTGTACGAAATCCAGTCCGAAATCTCATCCGAAATCCCCTCCGAAATCCCGTCCGAAATCCCGTCCAAAATCCCGTACGACATCCCGTACGAAATCCTGTACGAAATCCAGTACGAAATCCCATCCGAAATCCCGTTCGAAATCCCGTCCGAAATCCCGTCCAAAATCCCGTACGACATCCCGTACGAAATCCTGTACGAAATCCCGTACGAAATCGAAATCCCGTATGAAATCGAAATCCGGTACGAAATCCCGTACGAAATCCCGTACGAAATCGAAATCCCGTACGAAATCCCATACGAAATCCCTTCCGAAATCTAAATCCCGTCCAAAATCTAAATCAAGTCCGAAATCCCGTCCAAAAACCAGTCCGAAATACTTTCTGAAATCCCGTAACGAAATCTTGTACGAAATCCAGTCCGAAATCCCGTACAAAATCGTAATCCCGTACGAAATCCCGTACGACATCAAAATCCCGTATGAAATCGAAATCCCGTTTGAAATCCCGTACGAAATCCCGTATGAAATCGAAATCCCGTACGAAATCCCATACGAAATCCCTTCCGAAATCGAAATCCCGTCCGATATCTAAATCCCGTCCGAAATCCCGTCCAAAAACCAGTCCGAAATCCCTTCCGAAATCCCGTCCGAAATCCCGTCCGAAATCCCGTCTGAAATCCTGTCCGAAATCCCGTCCGAAATCCCGTCCGAAATCCTGTACGAAATCCCATACAAAATCCCGTACGAAATCCCGTACGAAATCCTATACGAAATCCCGTCCGAAATCCCGTCTGAAATCCCGTCTGAAATCCTGTACGAAATCCCGTCCGAAATCCCGTCCGAAATCCAGTCCGAAATCCCGTACGAAATCCCATACAAAATCCTGTACGAAATCCAGTCCGAAATCTCATCCGAAATCCCGTCCGAAATCCCGTCCGAAATCCCGTCCAAAATCCTGTACGAAATCTCGTCCGAAATCCCGTCCGAAATCCCGTCCGAAATCCTGTCCAAAATCCTGTACGACATCCCGTACGAAATCCTGTACGAAATCCAGTCCGAAATCCCGTCCGAAATCCCGTCCAAAATTCTGTACGAAATCTCGTACGAAATCCTGTACGAAATCCAGTCCGAAATCCCATCCGAAATCCCGTCCGAAATCCCGTCCGAAATCCCGTCCAAAATCCCGTACGAAATCCCGTACGAAATCCTGTACGAAATCCCGTACGAAATCGAAATCCCGTATGAAATCGAAATCCCATACGAAATCCCGTCCGAAATCCCGTCCGAAATCCCGTCCGAAATCCCGTCCGAAATTCTGTCTGAAATCCTGTCCGAAATCCCGTCCGAAATCCCGTCCGAAATCCTGTACAAATCCCATACAAAATCCCATACGAAATCCCGTACGAAATCGAAATCCCATACGAAATCCCTTACGAAATCCCTTCCTAAATCTAAATCCCGTCCAAAATCTAAATCACGTCCGAAATCCCAGTCCAAAAACCAGTCCGAAATCCCTTCCGAAATCCCGTACGAAATCCTGTACGAAATCAGTCCGAAATCCCGTACAAAATCGTAATCCCGTACGAAATCCCGTACGAAATCGAAATTTAGTACGAATCGAAATCCCGTACGAAATCCCGTACGAATCCCGTACGAAATCCCATCCGAAATCCCGTCCGAAATTGCGTCCGAAATCCAGTCCGAATCCCGTACGAAATCCAGTACGAAATCCCGTAAGAAATCCCGTACGAAATCCGTCCGAAATCCCGTCCGAAATCCTGTACGAAATCCCGTACGAAATCCCGTACGAAATCCCATACGAAAATCCCGTCCGAAATCCCGTCTGAAATCCCGTCCGAAATCCAGTCCGAAATCCCGTACGAAATCCCATACAAAATCCTGTACGAAATCCAGTCCGAAATCTCATCCCGAAATCCCCTCCGAAATCCCGTCCGAAATCCCGTCCACAAATCCCGTACGACATCCCGTACGAAATCCTGTACGAAATCCAGTACGAAATCCCATCCGAAATCCCGTTCGAAATCCCGTCCGAAATCCCGTCCAAATCCCGTACGACATCCCGTACGAAATCCTGTACGAAATCCCGTACGAAATCGAAATCCCGTATGAAATCGAAATCCGGTACGAAATCCCGTACGAAATCCCGTACGAAATCGAAATCCCGTACGAAATCCCATACGAAATCCCTTCCGAAATCTAAATCCCGTCCAAAATCTAAATCAAGTCCGAAATCCCGTCCAAAAACCAGTCCGAAATACTTTCTGAAATCCCGTACGAAATCTTGTACGAAATCCAGTCCGAAATCCCGTACAAATCGTAATCCCGTACGAAATCCCGTACGACATCAAAATCCCGTATGAAATCGAAATCCCGTTTGAAATCCCGTACGAAATCCCGTATGAAATCGAAATCCCGTACGAATCCCATACGAAATCCCTTCCGAAATCGAAATCCCGTCCGATATCTAAATCCCGTCCGAAATTCCCGTACAAAAACCAGTCCGAAATCCCTTCCGAAATCCCCGTACGAAATC
Organism: Lethenteron reissneri; assembly: GCF_015708825.2. NCBI lineage: Eukaryota > Metazoa > Chordata > Hyperoartia > Petromyzontiformes > Petromyzontidae > Lethenteron > Lethenteron reissneri. Next base: position 5,004 of record NW_026890679.1, on the reverse strand, counting down.
CTGTACGAAATCCAGTCCGAAATCCCGCGCAAAAACGTAATCCCGTACGAAATCCCGTACGAAATCGAAATCCCGTATGAAATCGAAATCCCGTTTGAAATCCCGTACGAAAGTCCCGTATGAAATCGAAATCCCGTACGAAATCCATACGAAATCCCTTCCGAAATCTAAATCCCGTCCGATATCTAAATCCCGTCCGAAATCCCGTCCAAAAACCAGTCCGAAATCCCGTACGAAATCCTGTATGAAATACAGTCCGAAATCCCGTACAAAATCGAAATCCCGTACGAAATCCCGTACGAAATCCCGTACGAAATCCCATCCGAAATCCAGTCCGAAATCGCGTCCGAAATCCCGTCCCAAAATTCTGTCTGAAATCCTGTCCGAAATCCCGTCGAAATCCCGTCCGAAATCCTGTACGAAATCCCATACAAAATCCCGTACGAAATCCCGTACGAAATCCTATACGAAATCCCCGTCCGAAATCCCGTCTGAAATCCGTCTGAAATCCTGTACGAAATCCCGTCCGAAATCCCGTCCGAAATCCCAGTCCGAAATCCCGTACGAAATCCCATACATAAATCCTGTACGAAATCCAGTCCGAATCTCATCCGAAATCCCGTCCGAAATCCCGTCCGAAATCCCGTCCAAAATCCTGTACGAAATCTCGTCCGAAATCCCGTCCGAAATCCCGTCCGAAATCCTGTCCAAAATCCTGTACGACATCCCGTACGAAATCCCATACAAAATCCTGTCCGAAATCCCGTCCGAAATCCCATCCGAAATCCAGTCCGAAATCCCGTACGAAATCCCATACAAAATCCTGTACGAAATCCAGTCCGAAATCTCATCCGAAATCCCGTCTGAAATCCCATATGAAATCCCGTCCAAAATCCTGTACGAAATCCCGTACAAAATCCTGTACGAAATCCTGTCCGAAATCCCATCCGAAATCCCGTCCGAAATCCCGTCCGAAATCCCGTCCAAAATCCCGTACGACATCCCGTACGAAATCCTGTACGAAATCCCGTACGAAATCAAAATCCCGTATGAAATCGAAATCCCGTACGAAATCCCGTACGAAATCCCGTACGAAATCGAAATCCCGTACGAAATCCCATACGAAATCCCTTCCGAAATCTAAATCCCGTCCAAAATCTAAATCACGTCCGAAATCCCGTCCAAAAACCAGTACGAAATCTCTTCCGAAATCCCGTACGAAATCCTGTACGAAATCCAGTCCGAAATCCCGTACAAAATCGAAATCCCGTACGATATCCCGGACGAAATCGAAATTTCGTAAAAAATCGAAATCCCGTACGAAATCCCGTACGAAATCCCGTACGAAATCCCATCCGAAATCCCGTCCGAAATCGCGTCCGAAATCCAGTCCGAAATCCCGTACGAAATCCAGTACGAAATCCCGTAAGAAATCCCGTATGAAATCCCGTCCGAAATCCCGTCCGAAATCCTGTACGAAATCCCGTACGAAAATCCCGTACGAAATCCCATACGAAATCCCGTCCGAAATCCCTTCTGAAATCCCGTCCGAAATCCCGCACGAAATCCCGTCCGAAATCCCGTCCGAAATCCAGTCCGAAATCCCGTACGAAATCCCATACAAAATCCTGTACGAAATCCAGTCCGAAATCTCATCCGAAATCCCGTCCGAAATCCCATACGAAATCCCGTCCAAAATCCTGTACGACATCCCGTACGAAATCCTGTACGAAATCCAATCCGAAATCCCGTCCGAAATCCCATCCAAAATCCTGTACGAAATCCCGTACGAAATCCTGTACGAAATCCCGTCCGAAATCCCGTCCGAAATCCCGTCCAAAATCCCGTACGACATCCCGTACGAAATCCTGTACGAAATCCCGAAAATCAAAATCCCGTATGAAATCGAAATCCCGTACGAAATCCCGTACGAAATCCCGTACAAATCGAAATCCCGTACGAAATCCCATACGAAATCCCTTCCGAAATCTAAATCCCGTCCAAAATCTAAATCACGTCCGAAATCCCGTCCAAAAACCAGTACGAAATCTCTTCCGAAATCCCGTACGAAATCCTGTACGAAATCCAGTCCGAAATCCCGTACAAAATCGAAATCCCGTACGATATCCACAAAATCGAAATTTCGTACGAAATCGAAATCCCGTACGAAATCCCGTACGAAATCCCGTACGAAATCCCATCCGAAATCCCGTCCGAAATCGCGTCCGAAATCCAGTCCGAAATCCCGTACGAAATCCAGTACGAAATCCCGTAAGAAATCCCGTACGAAATCCCGTCCGAAATCCCGTTCGAAATCCTGTACAAAATCCCGTACGAAATCCCATACGAAATCCCGTCCGAAATCCCGTCTGAAATCCCGTCCGAAATCCCGTACGAAATCCCGTCCGAAATCCCGTCCGAAATCCAGTCCGAAATCCCGTACGAAATCCCTACAAAATCCTGTACGAAATCCAGTCCGAAATCTCATCCGAAATCCCGTCTGAAATCCCATACGAAATCCCGTCCAAAATCCTGTACGACATCCCGTACGAAATCCTGTACGAAATCCAATCCGAAATCCCGTCCGAAATCCCGTCCAAAATCCTGTACGAAATCCCGTACGAAATCCTGTACGAAATCCAGTCTGAAATCCCATCCGAAATCCCGTCCGAAATCCCGTCCGAAATCCCGTCCAAAATCCCATACGACATCCCGTACGAAATCCTGTACGAAATCCCGTACGAAATCAAAATCCCGTATGAAATCGAAATCCCGTACGAAATCCCGTACGAAATCGAAATCCCGTACGAAATCCCATACGAAATTTCTTCCGAAATCTAAATCCCGTCCAAAATCTAAATCACGTCCGAAATCCCGTCCAAAAACCAGTCCGAAATCCCGTCCAAAATCCCGTACGACATCCCGTACGAAATCCTGTACGAAATCCAGTCCGAAATCCCGTCCGAAATCGCGTCCGAAATCCAGTCCGAAATCCCGTACGAAATCCAGTACGAAATCCCGTACGAAATCCGTCGAAATCCCGTCCGAAATCCTCCGAAATCTCTCAAATCCCGTCCGAAATCCCGTCGAAATCCCATCCGAAATCCTGTACGAATCCCGTCGAAATCCTGTACGAAATCCAGTCCGAAATCCCCGTCCGAAATCCCGTCCGAAATCCCTCCAAAATCCCGTACGACATCCCGTACGAAATCCTGTACGAAATCCAGTCCGAAATCCCTCCGAAATCCCGTCCGAAATCCCGTCCAAATCCCGTCCAAAATCCCGTACGACATCCCGTACGAAATCCTGTACGAAATCCCGTACGAAATCAAATCCCGTATGAAATCGAAATCCCGTACGAAATCCCGTACGAAATCCCGTACGAAATCGAAATCCCGTACGAAATCCCATACGAAATCCCTTCCGAAATCTAAATCCCGTCCTACTAAATCCCGTCCGAAATCCCGTCCAAAAACCATCCGAAATCTCTTCCGAAATCCAGTACGAAATCCTGTACGAAATCCAGTCCGAAATCCCGTACAAAATCGAAATCCCGTACGTATCCCGGACGAAATCGAAATTTCGTACGAAATCGAAATCCCGTACGAAACCCGTACGAAATCCCGTACGAAATCCCATCCGAAATCCCGTCCGAAATCGCGTCTGAAATTCAGTCCGAAATCCCGTACGAAATCCAGTACGAAATCCCGTAAGAAATCCCGTACGAAATCCCGTCCGAAATCCCGTCCGAAATCCTGTACGAAATCCCGTACGAAATCCCGTACGAAATCCCATACGAAATCCCGTCCAAAATCCCGTCTGGAAATCCCGTCCAAAATCCCGTACGAAATCCCGTCCGAAATCCCGTCCGAAATCCAGTCCGAAATCCCGTACGAAATCCCATACAAAATCCTGTACGAAATCCAGTCCGAAACTCATCCGAAATCCCGTACGAAATCCCGTCCGAAATCCCGTTCGAAATCCTGTACGAAATCCCGTACGAAATCCCTACGAAATCCCGTCCGAAATCCCGTCTGAAATCCCATCCGAAATCCCGTACGATATCCCGTCCGAAATCCCGTCCGAAATCCAGTCCGAAATCCCGTACGAAATCCCATACAAAATCCTGTACGAAATCCAGTCCGAAATCTCATCCGAAATCCCGTCTGAAATCCCATACGAAATCCTGTCCAAAATCCTGTACGACATCCCGTACGAAATCCTGTACGAAATCCAATCCGAAATCCCGTCCGAAATCCCGTCCAAAATCCTGTACGAAATCCCGTACGAAATCCTGTACGAAATCCAGTCCGAAATCCCATCGAAATCCCGTCCGAAATCCCGTCCGAAATCCCGTCCAAAATCCCGTACGACCATCCCGTACGAAATCCTGTACGAAATCCCGTACGAAATCAAAATCCCGTATGAAATCGAAATCCCGTACGAAATCCCGTACGAAATCCCGTACGAAATCGAAATCCCGTACGAAATCCCATACGAAATTTCTTCCGAAATCTAAATCCCGTCCAAAATCTAAATCACGTCCGAAATCCCGTCCAAAAACAGTCCGAAATCCCGTCCAAAATCCCGTACGACATCCCGTACGAAATCCTGTACGAAATCCAGTCCGAAATCCCGTCCGAAATCGCGTCCGAATCCAGTCCGAAATCCCGTACGAAATCCAGTACGAAATCCCGTAAGAAATCCCTACGAAATCCCGTCCGAAATCCCGTCCGAAATCCTGTACAAATCCCGTACGAAATCCCGTACGAAATCCCGACTGAAATCCCGTCGAAATCCCGTACGAAATCCCGTCCGAAATCCCGTCCGAAATCCAGTCCGAAATCCCGTACGAAATCCCATACAAAATCCTGTACGAAATCCAGTCCGAAATCTCATCCGAAATCCCGTCCGAAATCCCATCCAAATCCTGTACGACATCCCGTACGAATCCTGTACGACTCCAGTCCGAATCCCGTCCGAATCCCATCCGAAATCCCGTCC
>NW_026890678.1:0-233 GCF_015708825.2 Lethenteron reissneri | reverse complement strand
GGGGAATGATACTTTAACGCTTTGGTTTTCCTGGAACGGAAATGGTTTGCATTGTACTGGAAATGTGTGAACATAGGACGTAATAAATATTCCTTCGAGTTTGACGTAAAAATGATTGCAGATGAATAAAATGTATTTTTAACAAATGTTTCGTACGGTCTTTATTTTATAATGTTCCTAGCAATAACATGTTAAGATAATTTCAGGTGGAGGATCTCCGTCACACAAGTGTG
>NW_026890677.1:0-297 GCF_015708825.2 Lethenteron reissneri | reverse complement strand
GGGGGGGAAGGAACGCCACCCGTACCCTGCCTCTTCCAAGCCGACAATTTTAGGCGAGGCCGCAGGCTTTGCACGCTACTAGGCCTCGACACCCACCACGCCACTCTGAGGTAAATTCATCAAAGTTTTTCCTACTCTTCACTACACCCCCACCACAATGTGTGCTATTAATATTACTTTTAAACCCAACGCGCCAACAATCGATTACTTTAATGTTCACTGTACAAATACTCATTAAGCTGGGTGAGCGTACTGCCAGTCTATCATGTACACTGTAGCCTGCTTATTAAGCTCGGT